>NC_047659.1:124982258-125187258 GCF_011762505.2 Arvicanthis niloticus
AGCCAGGCTTATAGGTTTATCTGTGTACAGGAGGCGTGTGGTGGAGCAGTGTGGGGTAGGCAAGAAATTTGCCTTGAAGCCTCTCTGCCCCTATCCAGCCCCTCTGGAGGGTGAGCACTTTCACAGGGGCCTCTCTTAGCCCATGGTGAGGTGAAGAATCCCCAGCTGGACTTTAGCCTCCAAGAAAAAGGACACCTTCCAGCTCCAGGTTCTAGGCTGTTGATTTTCTTGATGGTAGTGGAGAGAGGGAGGGGAAGGCTGGGTTCTGAGGTCTTTAGAGCTGGTCTCCCACCTAATCACATTGCCAAGGGGAAATAGGCTTGAACCAGGCTACTTGTGATGAGCATAAAGTGAGCCCATCCTGAGAAGGAAGGTGGTGGCAGGGGCCATGCATTCATGACCCACTGGATTTGGCTCCAAGCCAATCGTTTCCAAACTTCATAACATTATTATTTCTTCTCAAGGAACCAAGGAACACATCTGAAAAAAATCTCGGCCGGCTCTGGTGGCGCAGGCCGGTAGGGTTTGCTGAAGGAGGCAGAGGCAGGAGGATCTTAGAGTTCGAGGTCAGCCTGGACTACACATTGCTGGGCAGTGGTGGCACACGCCTATAATCCCAGCACTTGGGAGGCAGAGGCAGGCGGATTTCTGAATTCAAGGCCAGCCTGGTCTACAGAGTGAGTTCCAGGACAGCCAGGACTACACAGAGAAACCCTGTCTCGAAAACCAAAAACAAAAACAAAAAAAAAAAAACCAAAAAAAAAAAAAATTGGTCACTAACAAAACAGTTTTCCATCAAAAACTTAATCATAGATATACAATTATATACATATAGCACATATATAAAGCATATATATATACATACACACACACACACACACACACACACACACACATATATATATATGATTCTAAAGTAAGCAATTTATACTTAATCCCAAAATTAACTGAGAAATTTCACCTGCTGCAGGACCTGAAGATCTAGTGAGGAGAGACAAAGGAATGGCTATCTATTCTATGTGAGCTGGTCAGGGCTGTTGACTTATATCTTCAGTATGACTTGGTCTGCATTTTGTCTTACCCAAAGTCGTGACACTTTAGGTGACGAGAAAAGTTCATTAAAAAAAATTAAACACATCCTTTTAATGGCCTTCCCTACTTCCTGTTTTCTTCCAAAACCAGGCCATCTACCATAATTCCAAATGGAAAACTTTTTAAAAACTTATTTATTTTTATTATCTAAGTATTAATGTCTTACCTACGTGTATGTAAATATATTCCATGAAATACTTGGTGCTTGAGGAGGCCAGCAGGGGGCGCTGGATCCCTGGAATCACCATGTAGGTTCCCTGTGAGCCACCATGCTGGTGCTGGGAACTGAACCCTGGTCCTCTGCTTCGGGGTTAAGTGTTTTTAACCCCTGAGCTACCTCTCCAGTCCTCCTGACCATGGAGAGTCTTGTCATGAAGAGCAGGGGGTGACTGACCACAGAATCACAGCAACCATCAAACTCATTTTTCAGATGAAGAAACCGAGGCTCAGAGAAGGAGGAGGCCTTTCCTTTTGCCTGCCAGACAAATCGCAGCAGAGCCAGCACTGGAAGGCAGCTCTCCTCGCTCTCTTTTCTTTTTGTCCTCTGAGGGGTGCCTGCTCCCCATTCCACAGCAACAAGTCAGGGCCCCCCCAGCCTTCCCATCCCATGCTTTTAGCATCCCTGGCCCCCAAGACTCAGCTCTCAGTACCTAGACAGTGTTTGCTCGAGGAAGGCTGAGTTCTGGCTGACGGCATCCACCAGTATGTTGAAGTCCATCTGCACAGCATAGGCCTGCTCCAGCAAAGCACTGGGTACTGGTGAGGGGAAGAGCGTGAATGGAGCGAACGTCACCACCTGATCAACAGAGAGAGTGGGGCAGAGACAGCTGTGAATGGGGCATCTTCTCACAAAGTCAGACCTAAGGCACTGAGCACACAACTGCAGGGCAGCAGTCACTTCATGAAGGGAAGAGATGAGAAAAAAAGCAAGAAAGGGCACAATGGCAGCTTCCAGGTTCTGTGACAATTTCTACAGGGTTTTCTTTGAATGAGAGGCACACAGAATTAAAAACTCCCACAAGAATTATTAGGTACTTACTGCTTGCAGATCACTGTGTTGAGTACTTAAGACAGGTTCATCATTAAATTCTGTGAGGAAGGTGCTATTGTTATGCAAACTTAGCAAAGGACTGCGTTAGAAGTTAATGGATCTAAAATATATTCAGGTGCTGGTGTTTGGATTTGAACCAGGATGGTTACTAAATCACTCTAACACACTCAAACCACATGCTCACCATAAAACTGCACTCCCTCCTTGTTCCTAACTGGTGTTGACATCTGTCCCTGTGTCAAGAGCTCACACCCAAGGCCCCTGGCCTTCTAGTTGGGATAGGGGGGAAAGGCTCCTGGTAGAGAGCCAAAATGAACTGTGGTTCTCCGACTAGAAGCCAGGAGTGCCATGCCCTTGTCCTTGTGTACAGGTGCTGACTCCAGTGAACAGGCTAGCATTTAGTTGCCCGCTGGGTTCTTTGGACTTTGATATAGTCATGAAATCCAAGTATCATTTAGAATGGTTATCCTAAAAGGGAAATATGCCTCCTGAGATTTCCAACAACAAACGAACTGGAACTTGGCAGATGAACTAGAGCCTGTTACTTGAATTATTTACCCTCTCAGTTAATATCAGTTTGCCATTATGGTAGAATGGGTTGAGAGTGGTAGAACTTTCTCTTTTATTTTTCTTTTTGTTGTTGCTCTTGAGTTTTTTGAGGCAGGGTTTCTCTGTGTATGTAGCCCTGACTGTCCTAGAACTCAACTCTGTAGACCAGGCTAGCCTTTGAACCCAAAGACTCATCTCTGCCTCTGAGTGCTGGGATTAAAGGTACGTACCACCTCTGCCCAGCTTAGAACTTTTATTAATATACTTTCTTTTAAAAAAATTACCTTGAGCTGTCCCCCTTCTCATCTTCTCTCTGTGTATGCTTGACCACATCTCTCTTTCTCTCTCCCCCACTTTCTCCACGGTGACTTCCCTGGCCTTGGTCCTTGAGGCCAATGAACTTGCCCACTCAAGAGCAGCAGCCCAACAAACCCGCCTTTTATATAATCTTAAAAAATTACCTTGAACTATATATTACAAACAATCATACACATTTCAAAAGAGCTCTAAATAGCTAGGTGTGATGGCACATGCCTTTAATCCCCAAACTTGGGAAGCAGAGAAAAGCAGATCTCTGTAAGTTCAAGGGCAGTCTGGTCTACAGAGTGAGATCCATATATATTAATAATATATATGTCCACAAATGATCTCCTTTTTATACATAAAGATCCTGTCTCCAAAAAACAAAACAAAACAAACAAACAAACAAACAAAAAACCAGGGGCAGGATTACTGCAGATCATGTAAAAGGTGACCAGCATTCAAAGTGCATGGCTTTAAGACACAGGAACCTGCCTCTCTCAAGCCACACCCAATCTAAAATATTCCCAGAGTTTTTCTGCCAAGACTTCTGTCTGTCCTGACCTCAGAACTCATTGTGCCTACAGCTGTCTCTGCTGTCCACAGGCTGAGACACATAGCTCTCACTTTTTAGGGAAAACAATAGCACACGTATGACAATAACACTCTTCTTTGTCACCAGGGAACAACAGGAAGAGTGAGATGGGGGAGAAGCAACTCCCAGACTGCCTGATGTTTGTTTGTGTGAAGACGGTCTCATATAGAACAGGTTGGCCTCGCTGTAGGCTAGGGTGAGCTTGAGCTCTTTTTTAAAAAAAACATTGTGTGTGTGTGTGTGTGTGTGTGTGTGTGTGTGTGTGTGTTCTATAGCATGCATATGAAGTTCAAAGGACAATTTCTGGGAACTGAGTCCTTCCACCACTAGGTTAAGGAATCAAACTCAGGTCAGCTCAGTGGCAGATGCCTTTGCCCACAGAGCCATCTAGTGGTGCAGTCTTGAACTTCTACTTCCCCTGATTCCACTTCCCAAGTGCTGGAATTACAGGCACGAACTACCACACTTTCTCAGTTTGATTTATGTAGCTAAGCTGGGTAACTTTCTATCGTTGTTGTTGTTGTTGTTGTTGTTGTTGTTGTTGTTGTTATACGTATTGTATTATTTGAATGTGTGTATGGTATATAGACTTGTTAGTGTGGGTGAGTGCACGTACTTCTTCAGTTGGGTGGCTTTCCCTCGATTGACCTCCACCTTCATTTTTTGAGACAAGGTCTCTCACTAAACCTGAAAGGCACAGATTTGACAGGCTGGCTAGCCAGTGAACTCCACAGATCTGGGGTTATAGGTGCCTACTACTGTGCCAGGGATGGGCTGGGGTCTGAACTCAGGTTCTCTGGCTTGCTCAGCAAGTATGTCAAAAAAATGACCCATCTTCCCAGACCCTGCTGTTTTAGGGTTGGCTCTGCCTTTTTTGTTATGCTGGTCTGGGGATGCAGAGATGGCTCAGTAGTCAAGAGTACCAGCTGCTCTTGCAGAGGACCTCCCAACACCCACAAGGCAGCTCCCAACCACCTGTAACCACAGTTCCAGAGAACCTGAAGCCTCTTCTGGCATCGGTAGGTAGTACATATACATACACTGGGCACACACATAAATGCACAAAATAAAAATAAATATTTTAAAATAAAAATGCTGCTAAATATTTTTCCTGAAAAGGGGGAAGAAGACAACATTAACAAAAATGTAAAGCTGGCTTGCCTCTGAGGGAAAGGGTGGCTGGAGGACAGAGCCTTACTCTACACTGGATGTGCTTTTGAACAGTGCACCTAGCTCATGTGTTACCTGTTCAAAATGAACTCACTGTCTAACGCTGCAGGTGTCAAATCTTCAGCCCTCACGGGGCTGGTTTGCTGCACTGATCTACAGGGTGAAGGTCACACTCCCCTCTGCCCACAATCAAAAGCTGGGCTGTCTGACCTCGCCTGAGTACACCCATGGACCAGCCCTTTCAGCTGCATTCTTCGAACATCTCTGCCCTCTCCCTACCTTGGGGTGTCTGCCCCTCATTTGTCTTTTAAGCTCAGTCTGACTATCATTCCCTGCTTTACCTCTAATGGAAATGGATCACTATTTCTATCAGGCGTCCCAAGGGAGACAGCAGGGTGCAGAGCATCGCCCGGGAGCCGAACTCCACGGGGTCAGAGTCTGGCTCTGGCAACCTTCCCAGTGACCTCAGTCAAGTTACTTAACTTCTCCGAACTGCAATTTCCTCATCTCTGTGGTGGTGAAGGTTAAATGAGTCAGCAATTCCAAAGTGATTAGAATAACGCCTGACACAGTGAGTGGTCAATAAATGACAGTCAGTGCTTGCCTGCGCCTGCTGCCTGCGCCTGCGCCTGCGCCTGCGCCTGCTGCCTGCGCCTCCGTGTCCAAGGACATTCCTCAATTTTCTTCTCTGCTACATTCTCCAACTTAACCTGCGCTCCAAAGGCGAGAGCCTCTGGCTGACCACCTAGTCTTCCATGTCAAGGTGATCCTGGCAGAGAGCAGGGTATTCGTTAGAACAAATTCACAGAGTGAGGGGAGGGGAGAAAGGAGGGAGGGATAGAAAGAAAAATGAAAAAAAAGAGAGAAGAAAAAAGTGGAGAGGTTGGAAATGAAAAGAAGCAAAATATAGAAAGGCTGATCTAGTTAGTACCCGCCTTTGAATACAAAGAGGGAGAAAGGGCTGAGTTCGGAGGTATAAAAGACACTGAACACAGCTACTCAGAAGGCTGAGACAGGAGTAGAGGATTTGACACTGCTGTAGATAACGCAGTGAAACCCTGTCTCAACAAACAATTAAGCAGTGGAGAAAAAGAAATATGAATTATCTAGTTTCAAAATAAGCAGATTAAGGGCCGGGTGGTGTTGGCGCACACCTTTAATCCCGGCACTTTTTGTTTTTCTGAAAGCTGCTTTTTTACTTTCAGAATCATACTTTTAGTAATCAATTTTAGTTACTGAATAAAATAAAGGAAAGAGACAGTCTTTGGCCCAAAGGTGCCGCCCCATCATGGAGGGGTGGGCTCAGAGGAGCGTGATGAAGCTTACATCGGAGGAGCTGGGGCTCTGGGCGGACCTCAGCAGCACGCCCTCAGCCAGGGCCCGGTCTATGGCTTGCTTTGCCAGTTCTTCCAGCTGCTTCTCATCCTGCAAGATGCTTCCCCAGCTGGTGGCCATCCCAACCTGTGACAGACAAGAGGACTTGGTGACAGAAGGCCTGGGACCCAGCGGCCACCGAAATGTGGCTACTTCCAACATTGTGAGACCTGACCAGTTGCCATGGAGGGGCAACTGTGGGAGGGAGCAAACTGCTTCCACTTCCTCTGTGTGCATAACCCCGGTGACAAAGTGCTTCCATGGCCATTCAGTCTCAAAACAGCAATGGCTTTACTCTCATAGTGAGGAAACAAAGGTTCAGAGAAGTGAGACGACTTGCCCTGTTTAAGTCCAGGACTCTGGGCTTCCCATCTAAAACTCAATGGAGAAAAGAGGCGCTAATGCCACATGTGACTGAACAAGTTACTCCCCCTCCCAGAACTGCAGATTCCCTACCTGTGGAATGAAGCAGAAAGGGATAAATCAGATGTTTCCAAACCTGGCTTAATATTCTGGGTGTCTGGGGAAAAATAAATATTACTGAGCCCCACTCCAGAGATTATGATTGAAGGGGCTCAATGGGTGGCAGGGATTGACACTACATTTTAAAATGTTTTCCTAGAATGAAAACCAATGTACTAAATTGTCAATTTCCCTTCTTTAAGTTTTAAATTATACTTTGTGTGTGTGTGTGTGTGTGTGTGTGTGTGTGTGTGTGTGTGTGTGTGTGTATACGCACGAGTGTGCATGTGCACTGCTATGGAAGACCTGGTGGAGGTCAGAAGAGAACCTGCAAATCAGTTCTTGCTTTCCACCGTGTGGTTCTCCAGATCAGACTGAGGTAATTGGCCAATGTGGCAGAAAAAGCTTAATGACTCATTTCTCTCGGCTCTAGTTTGCTTTCTTATTCCAACAACCTACCTCAGTAAATCTCAAACAGATCACAAAGTGGGTAGGGGGAGGAAACTTTATAGTCTATCATGATTTGCAGATAAGGTCAGTTTCAATTTCTTCCTTATACTAACCCTGAGCCTTTTTTTTTTTCCTTCTGTTTTTTCAAGACAGGGTTTTTTGTTGTTGTTGTTGTTGTTGTTGTTGTTGTTGTTGGTTTGGTTTGGGTTTTTTTGTAGAGTCCTGGTTGTCCTGGAACTCACTCTGTAGAGCAGGCTGGCCTCAGACTCAAGAGATCTGCCTGTCAGGTGGTGTCTACATACCCCAAGAGGGCACTGGATTCCCAGTTATGAGCCTCCATGTGGGTGCTGGGAATTGAACTCAGGTTTGCTGAGTTGGAAAAGCAGCCAGTGCTCTTAACTGCTAAGCCATCTCTCCAGCCTCCACCAGGAGCCAATTTACTAGCACAAAACATTTACATCTTTGTGTGGACATTTATCACCATAGTATAAAAGTGATAATTTTTTTTTTTTTTTTTTTTTTTTTTTTTTTTGAGACAGGGTTTCTCTATGTAGCCCAGGCAGTCCTGGAACTCACTCTGTAGACCAGGCTGGCCTCAAACTCAGAAATCCGCCTGCCTCTGCCTCCCAAGTGCTGGGACTAAAGGCGTGTGCCACCACTGCCTGACAGACAAATATTTTTAAGAAATCACATTATAGCCTGGAGTGGTACACGCCCAGCACTTGGGAGGCTGAAGCAGTTAGATCTCTGTGAGTTCAAGGCTAGCCTGGCCTACATAGTAAGTTCCAGGACAACCTGGGCTACACAGAGAAGCTCTGACAAAGAGGAAGGAAGAAAAGAAGGAAAGAAGGAAGGAAGGGAGGGAGGGAGGGAGAGAGGGAGGGAAAAAAGAAAAAAACATGTTATCAAAATGGAAATGCCTGAAGCCCAATGCCCAGCCAAGATAAAGGAGCCATTTTAATGGCGGCCAGAGACACGGAGAGATACAGCAACCCTCATCTGCTGCATATTCACATTGCAGCAGGTTCAGGACTCAGAGGAT
Organism: Arvicanthis niloticus; assembly: GCF_011762505.2. NCBI lineage: Eukaryota > Metazoa > Chordata > Mammalia > Rodentia > Muridae > Arvicanthis > Arvicanthis niloticus. The sequence goes on from NC_047659.1 coordinate 124,990,344, forward strand.
CTGGATAAAACATCTGGGAACACCTGCTCACTATTTTTGTTTTACCCTGCTGTCATTTAATTCTAAGAAACAAACATGGCTGCCCAACTCATTTGTCTCCAGAAAGAGTCAGACCGTGACAGATAGCCTCCATCACTTTCAGCCTCTGTCACCTCCTCATGAATGAGCTGGGTTTAGATAATTCATCCAAACCTGCCAGCCTCAGCACAACGCTTTCACAGAAAGAGCATGTGATCTCAAGGCAGTCTGGACCATCGCCCTGCTGGGTGAGGATGGGAGACAGCAGTCACCGTAAAGAACAAGACTCGGAGTCAGACAGACCTGGTCTGAGTCTGTAACCTTTACTTGCTTGTAAGGACACTGTGGATTAAATTAGAGAAATCAGTCAGGTTTCTCAGCACGCTCAGAGCTTTCAGCAGTTTTCTGTTTCCATGGAGAAAGACCTGACTCTGGATAACTATATAAGGAGGCTTCTTATTTGGGCACTGTGGTTCGCTGTCTGTGATCCCAGCAGCAGTAGGAACAGTTCAGCAAGTTCAAAGCTAGTCTGCGCTCCATATTGAGTGCCAGGCCAGCCAGGGCTATACAGCAAGGCGCTGTCTCCAACAACAGTTAGCTAAGAAGTTGTATTACTTCTTTTCCCGGTCAGGATCTTGCTGTGTCACTCAGGCTGGCCTCCAACTCAGCCATCCTCCACTCTCAGTCTCCCAAGCATGAGCCACCACACCCAGCTCAACAGTTGACTAATTAAACTCTCTGTCTTTCGGGCTGCGGGCATGGTGCTGGCTTCAGACAAGGACTCCCTGGCTGAGAGCCTTTCATTGGTGGGCACGTGAGCAGGAAGAAGCCAAGCAGTGTGACTTGAAAGAGCTATCTCATATCTTCCAAGGACAGCTTCCTCGATGACCTAGGGATGTCCTACCAGGCCTTACCTCTTAAGGGTCCTACCACTACCCAAAATCACCACACTGGGGACCACGCCAGTACATGAACCCATAGTCAAGTGCTATACAGAGGAACTTGCTCTGGATGTACTTACTTAACAAGCAGTGGGAGACCTGCTAAACATTATATGGAAACCTGGTAACAGAGCCAGAATAAGAACCCATGGCAACTAAACCTCCACTAGTCCCCATCTTTCCACACTGAATTCCACAGCTGTCTGTCCATGGGCTTTTGCTTGGCTGACAATACTGCTAATGGCTAGGTACTAGTAACCCAGAGAAAGATAACACATTAGAAATAACCGCTATGTACAGGTGGGCATGGTGGCACAGGGCTATAGTCCCAGCACTCAGGAGGTGGAAGCAGAACCATGAATTTGGGGCTAGCCTGAGCTACACAGCAAGCCTCTGTATCAGCTGAGACAATGGCTCCGTTGGTAAAATGCTAGCCACACAAGCATGAGAAGTTAATCCTCAGCACCCATAAAAGATGACCACAGTAGTAGGATCGAAGCCAGCACCATGCCCGCAGCCCGAAAGACAGAGAGTTTAATTAGTCAACTGTTGAGCTGGGTGTGGTGGCTCATGCTTGGGAGACTGAGAGTGGAGGATGGCTGAGTTGGAGGCCGGCCTGAGTGACACAGCAAGATCCTGACCGGGAAAAGAAGTAATACAACTTCTTAGCTAACTGTTCTTGGAGACAGTGCCTTGCTGTATAGCCCTGGCTGGCCTGGCACTCAATACGGAGCTTGGACTAGCTTTGAACTTGCAGTGCTAGGGAGATCATGACAGCTGGATATCTAGAGCTTGCTGGTTAGAGGGCTAGGGAGGGGCTCCACAGGTAAAGAGCTCAGAGCCCAGAATGCACTAAATCTTGGGCAGGTAGTGCGTAGGCTATAATCCCAGAAGTTGAGGTGCAGAGAAAGAGTGTAGTGATCAAGGAAGACACCTGATACTCAGGGCCCACATGTATGTGCACATGCAAAATCACATACAAGCACTGACGACAGGCACATTTGTGTAACACACACCCACCAGAATGCTTGGGTGTCCATGCACAAAAACACTGTAATAATAATAATAACTAGAAAATACTAACTGGGCCCCTTGTTTTTCTTTCTATAGATTTAACTGTTGTGTGACTTGTTCGGCTGGTGACACTCCAGTTTGTATTTACACAGCAAGTGCTTTCCAGGTTTTCAAACTAGAGCGTTTGTCTGCTCCCTAGGATACTCTCCTCCTGCATCTCAATCTCACCCTGCATCCAAGCCTCCCGGGCACTTTTTTTCTACATCCCATCTCTTCCAGTCCTGTGAATTCTGCTGACGAAATGCAGCGCTTTACATTCCCCCATGTCTGCCTCTACTGATCTCGCTGAGCACTGGCCAACCCACGCCTCTTCCTGGGCACTTTCGGAGTAGTAAAGGCATCTTAAGTAACTAAGGCGCACCAGCCTCTCTCCTACTTCCAGATGCTTTTCTCGTAGCTTAAAGGCTCTCCCACTGAGCTACATCCCCAGCCTCTGTCCCCCCAACTCCTGATTGAATTTTGGAAGCCATCGCCAGATTTCCCTTTCCAGGTTCGTACCTCTACCATAAAAATAGCATTTGCCTTGATACGTCTCTCCTAGTACTAGAACCCAGTAGTCAACGAAGATTAAATAAGTAAGTGATGAATGGAATCACGAAAAAAAACTTTAAAACGCCCACACAGAAATCCGGTCGGACTTTAATCCCGTGGGCGAGGCGTGTGCGGGCTCAGGGCCTCGGGCTACAACACACTCGCCCGTCCTGGCTTGTCCTCGTGATGGGCCCCGTTCGCTCCCCATGCCTGGACAAAGTTTGGTCCTGATCGCTCCCAGTTTTTGATGGCGGCTTGTTTATTTTCCCTAGAACTCTGGCTCTAGCCTCGCTGACAGTGTCCGGGCTGAAAGCCGGCGATCTGGAAATCTAGGTTCAGCACGCCCAGCACAACCCCCTCACTGGACACAAGTTTCTCGGTGCTCGCTGCGGTCCCAGCCACCGCGTCTGCCCGCCCGCCGCGTTCCAATCGTTCTCAGACCCCTCCCTCACCGCTCTCCTCCCAAGGAAACTTGACCCTCGCCAGCCGCCGTCGCCGAGCCCCGACTTACTCGCTCGATGTCCAGCTGCTCGCCAAGCTCAAACTCCACACGCCGTTACCCAGGCTCAGGGGGCGGGGCTTCTGTACTACCCAGTGCGCCTGCGCAGACCTCCCGGTAAGGTTTAAAGAGGAGGGTGGGGAAGAACCTTCGCGTCTATGGAACTGGACGGCGGCCGGGAAGGGGCATTACGTGAGAAGCGACCTGGGCTTTAAAGAATACGTCGGTACTCTTGAGTGTGACTACCTGATACCTTAATTCACAAAGAGTCAGAGCTAGTGACTTTCTGTGAGATGAGGATACTCAAAGGCAGAAGAGAGCATCGGATCCTCTGGGAACCGAACCAGGGTCCTCTGCAAAAGCAAAAGTTTTCTTAGTTGCCCTCTCTTCAGCCCCTTGGGGCTGTTTTTAAATGTGCAAGTTCATGATCCTCTTCCCTCTATACAGACCCCTCATATTCTGGCAACCTACACTAATTTAACTTTCTTTTCCCTCTACTGTGAGAGGTTGATTCAAAATCTGAGGTACCTGATAAAAATTTTCCTTTCTTATAAAAATTTTCTTTAAATGAATGAACTGTATCTAACCAACCCCTAGGGAATTATGACTAGGATAGTAAACTCCTAGTTCGTTTGGTGTAAATAAAAGGCGGGCTCTAGAGTGTGGGGCAGGCTGTTAAGAGCTGGCCTCAGCCAGCCTGGTCTACAGAGTGAGTTCAGGGACAGGGCTACACAGAGAAACCCTGTCTCGAAAAACCAGAAGGAAAAAAAAAGAGAGAGAGAGAGCTGGTCTCAGGGAGAAACCTTGAGGCTGGAGATTTGGCAGAGAGAAAAAAGACACCATTCTATCTGTTAGGTACAGGCAAATGTGGTTGAAAACCGCTGCCGCTGCCACAGACCCTGGGATGGTTCCTGCAAGGATGATCTTCAGTATGTGATAGATAATTGAAACAGCCTTGGAGGAAAGGTGGCTGCCGACATTAGTGAAAACTTGACGGTATCTCAGTTGCTCCTCACAGGATCCCCTTGACTCCTTGCACAGCCTTTCAGAGGAAATCTCATCTCCGTCAACTGCTTTGTTCCTTTAGGGCTGAGGTTCAACTCAGCTCAATCCGTAGAATATTTGCTGGCATGCGTGAAGCCCTGGATCTGATAAGAAGCCCGGCTTTACACCTGGACAGCCAGGGCTACACAGAGAAACCCTGTCTCAAAAAAACCAAAAAAATAAAATAAATAAAAGCTGGCCATAGTGACACGTCTGTAACTGCAGCACCTTGGGGGGGCGGGAGCTGAAGTAGGAGGGTCATGAGGCCATCCAGGCTGCATCTCCATAGATTGCATCGCCAACAAAAAACCCTGGATGAGATAATTTGCCCACGGCTTTTCTGGCCCCGTGCCATTGCTATTCACATACTAGACACCAAAAACCTACCAAAGATTCTGCAGAGGGAAATGAAGCTGTTGGGAGCCTTTGGTATTGAAGATGTGCGTCCAAATCCTGACTGCATAACTTAGCACTGTGATTAAAGCAAGCTCTCTGACCTTGGTGACTCCCACAGCCTGGCTTCCAAAGTGGACTGTATTTTTTCCTTACTAGTAACTGTTCTTTATTGAACTGGTCACAAGCGCTAGGAACTAGGCTAGCTCCTTCTCACCACAGCTGTTGCTGTGAGCCCAGGACTGCTATGGTCTCCATTTTACAGCTGGGGAAGTAGAGGCCTGAAGAGATGCCCTGGTTTCCTTGAGGTCACACAGCTTGGCACTTATACTCTCAGCCACTGACCCTCTTCCTACACTTTGGGGTGAGGTCAGGCTTCCCTGGGCTGACTGTTGAACCCGTGGCAGTCTATGTTGAAGGGTTTGTTGGGAACATTTGAGTTAGGCAGAAAAAGACAGGCAAAGTTGCCTTTAACTCTGTGCTCTGTGTTTGCCCCCTGAGGGCCTCTCTCTAAGTCTCAGCTTTATCAAGAGTGAGGTTGAGGCAAAGTCTCGTGCATTTTTATTATAGAACCGAAGATGCCCTTGAACTCCTGATCTTCCTGCCTTGACTTGTACGATCACAGCAACCCAGCTTTGGTCTGGTATTTGATTGGGACACCTCCCACTGTCCCAAGATCTGCATTGCACAAGGCACAAGGCTGATGTCTCTTTTTAGCCGTGACATTGTCCCACCTGGCCCTAAAGTTTATGAGTCTGTCTACCTCTCCACCTGGCTGGGGGCCAATGCTTCAGCTATTCAACATGGAATTCCTCTGCCTTCCAGCCTCTAGCAAAGGCCTAGCCCAGACTTGCTGCTCAGGAAATGCCTGTGGAGTTAAAATGGGGCTCTTGCATGTGCTGAGGATTTACTGTGTGCCAGACCTCTCCCTGACACTTTACATGTGCTATCTCACTTACAGCCCACAGCCGTCCTGGGATGGAGACCTTACTGTTCTTATTCTACTGAAAGACATAGAGAAGCTGCACTCTGTTGTTGGCCCACTTGCAGTTGCTGTTAAGACCAGAACTGGCTCTCAATCTGTGAGCCATTGACCTCTTTGGGGATCTGAATTACCATTTCACAGGGGTTGCCTAAGACCATCAGAGCATACAGATATTTACATTATGGCTTACAACAGTAGCAAAATCACAGTCATGAAGTAGCAAAGAAAATAATTTTATGGTTGGGGTCATAACAACACAAGGAACGGTATTAAAGGGTCACAGCATTAGAAAGGCTGAGAACCACTGCTCTAGGGCTCTCATTGTTGACATGCACTGGGGAAGCAGCAGCAGCTACTCCACCCCCTCTTCTTTCTCCTCCTCCTCCTCTTCCTCTTCTTCTTTCTCTTCTTCCTCCTTCTCTTCCTCTTTCATTTGTTTTTCAAAACAGAGCTTTCTGTGTAGCCCTGGCTGTCCTAGAACTCTGTAGACCAGGCTGGGCTGGAACTCAGAAATCTGCCTGCCTCTGCCTCCCAAGTGCTGGGATTAAAGGCATGTGCTATCACTTCCTGGCCAGGTTGCTACTTCTAAGCTCCAGGATCCTCAAAGATCTATCACAAAGACTGGTCCAGCTCTTATTTCGCTTACAAGCAAAGAAAATCCCAGAGAGGAGAGAGGACTGGGCCAGAAGGAAGGTTCCTGAGTTCAGTCCCTAGGTCCTGCATGGTGGAAGGAGAGAACTGACTCCCTCCCACACGTGTGCTCTGATTTCTGCATGTGCACAAATACAACTAAATAAATGTAGTAAATTTTTTTTAAAAATGAACTCTCTTTATGTTTGCTTGTATTCTGAACATTTCATACAAATGGAAGCATCATGTATGGGCTTTGTGACTTTGACTTGGCTGGCATGATGTAGCTGAACCAGAGGTTTGTCCCTAGGGCTGGGGAGATGACTTGAGGGTAAGAGCACTGGCTGCTCTTACAGAAGACCCTGTTCCGTTCCCAGAGAAAAACAAGTTAGCTAATTCCATTTCCAGAGAACTCTACACCCTTTTATAGCCTTGTCAGGCACCAGATACATACATGGTACACACAAGGAGGCAACACGAAGAACAGCAACTCCATTCCTTTAAGCTGAATACTCACATTTGTAATTATACCATTTTGTTTATTGGCTTAAGCCATGTGAGCTATTTCCCCTCTGTAAACAACTTTATTCCCTGAAGACAGAGTCTCTTTATATAGCCTTGGCTAGCCTGGAATTTACTATGTAGTCCAGGCTGGCCTCAAACTCACAGAGATCTGCCTGCCTTTGCCTTCCAGGTTCTGGGATTAAAGGTATGTGCCTCTTTTCAGTTTTTGCTTTTCTGAATGTTGCTAACACGCACGTCCACATCTGTATGAACATTTCATTTTATTCCACTTGAGGAGATGCCAAAGAGACAGACTGCTGAGTCATCTTAACTGTCAGTTAAACCCTTTAAGGAATTGCCAATCATTTTCCCAAATGTCAGCAGTGTATGCGCTCTGGTCTTCACTAGTCCCTGTCTGTCTGATTATAGTCATCTTAGGCCAGTGAAACAGTATCTTTGTTGTGGGTCCTTTCTTTGGGTCATGTAGCTCAGGCTGGCCTCCAACTCTATGTTGTTAAGGGAAGGTGACCGTGACCTCTTGATCCTCCTGCCTCCACCTCCCAAGTGCTGAGACTGCAGGTGTGCACACCCTGCCCACTTAAAAATGAACAAAAGATAGGACTCGAGAGAAGCTCAGTGGATTAACAGCACTTGCTGCTGCTCTTCCAGAAGATGAGTTGGGTTCTCAGCACCCACATGGTCAGCTCACAGCTACCTGTGGCTCTGGTACCCTCTTCTGGACTCTGTGCACATAAGCAAAAGATCTGAACAAAGTCATTACCAGGAGAAACAAAGACCAATGAGCATTCTCCATCATTAATAACTAGGAGAAGCTAATCAAAGGACAAAGGAAGTGGTGAGTTTCTGAGTTTGTCTGTTTCTCTAGACTGAGATAGTGCTCAAAGACAAACTTGCACCAGGTACAGTGGCTCACACCTAGGAAGCTGAGGCAGGAGCATTCCCATGAATTCTGGGCTACAAAATGAGACCTTGGCTAAACACATAAAGAACATCCTGGGAAGATGGCTCAGTGGGTGAAGCACTTATGCAAATCTCACTATGCAAAGGTGAGGGTCTGAGTTCAAATCCCAGAACCCATGTAAAGCCAGGAGTAGTAGCATCACAATCCCAGTGCTCCTGAGTCTAGCTAGGAGGCAGAGACAGGAGAATTACACCAAGTTCAGGGTCCAGCTAGCCTGGAATGTCCAGTGGCAAACAGGAGACCCCTCAAACAAGGTGGAAAATAAGGACCAATACTGGAGTTACAGTCTGACACACTGTGACACATTCCCAACGACACATGAATGCATACATACACACACACACAAACAAACACGAAAACCACTTTTCTACATTTTGCTCACTCTGGTGATCTTTGGAATATATAACTATTTCTCTCTGTTGAGTGGTAAGAGCTCTTTATATATTTCAGACACTAGACCTTTACTAGATTGATGTTTTGCCAACAGTTTCTTCTAGCGTGTAGCTTTTCAATATTTTCATACTGCCTTTTGAAGGACAAATGGTTTTAAACAAACTTTTGGTTTTTAAGATGCACTTATGCTCTCTCTTTGGTCGATTGCATTTTGACTGTTGTCTCTATTATTTTAAGAATATTGTTGTTGTTGTTTGGCTAGCTGTTCTTTTAAGACGGGGCTCTGTGATAGCAGAGCCCTGACTATCCTGGAGCTTGCTTTGTAGACCAGGCTGGCTTCAAACTCACCGAGATCTACCTGTCTTTGCCCCGAATCTGCTGGAATTAAAGGTGTGCATCAGCACACCTGGGTTGAGAATAGTTTTTGCTGTGTTAGCCCAGGCTGGCCTCACAGTTGCAGGCCTGCCTGACACTGAGTGCTGTGGTTACTGGCATGGGCCATGATGCCCCCTGGACCACTGTCTCTAAGAAGACATCACTGAATCTAAGATTCCCCATGAGTTCTCCTGGGTTTTCTTCTAAGAGTTTCATTGTTTTAGGTCTTAGGTTTAAGTATTTGACTCATTTATTTGGTTTAACTTTTAATACCATATGATAGAAGTCCTATGCATTTCAGTGGATGCTTCTAACCCACGTGTGGCACTGTTCTCTCGTGGGATTCAGACCTTGTGTGGTGACGTGTCGCACGTGTTCGCGTGCAGCTTGCTCTTCTCATCCAGCGTTCTGTCCGGGAGCCGTTCACTTTAATGAGGTCACTTCCGCTCGGTCCTTTTGACTGCCTGTGGGTTTCATTGCACTAAAATACCACGGTTTAGCCGGAAATGGTAGCCCTCACCCATAGTCCTAGTACTTTAGAAGCTGAGGCAGGAGAATTGCTATAACTTAAAGTCTTGCCCAGTTTGCCAAGAGAGTTTGATGCCTGTCTTGATAACACTTTAAGATCCTGTCTCTGATATAAATAAGTATGCCAGGCACAAGCTTTTAGTCCCAACAGTCAGGAGGCAGAGGCAAGCAGAGCTCTGTGAGTTGGAAGCCAGCCTGGTCTAGAACAGTTAGGACTACAGAAGTGGGGGGCCCTGAATGATGATACATGCCACACTTTTTCTGTCTCGTTTTCCAGTGAATACTACTTAGAGTTGACTGTAGTAGTTTTCTATTACAAGTGGAACACACTCTTGCTAAGTGTTCCATTATCTTCCTAATATGTTAAAGAGCAGATTCACCTTTATTAGATGACACCAATTTGTTTTCTCTCTAGTGGGTTTGTTTTTGTTTTTGTTTTTGTTTTTTTACTGAGTTTCACTTCTTCCAGCAATAAATCAGCCTTACCTTTATTTTGCATCCTCACCCAGTGTCTTGCTAACCTTGGTTGCCAACTTGGCACCTGGGGAGAGGGAACAGTAGCTGAAGAGTTGCCTCTGTCAGAAGGCTGTGGGCATGTCTGCCGGGCATTTTCTTGATTGCTAATTGGTCCAGCCCACTGTGGGCAGTACCATCCCTAGGCAGTCTATGTCCAGCCCGCTGTGGGCAGTACCATCCCTAGGCAGTCTATGTCCAGCCCGCTGTGGGCAGTACCATCTCTAGGCAGTCTATGACTATGTTGGAAAGGTACCTGAACTTTCTCCTGGAAGGGAGCAGGGTTCTTCTGTGGTCTCTATTTCAGTTCCTGGCTAGGCTTCCATTAATGATGAACTGTGTACCATCAACTTGACACCGGCTAGAGTCACTGCAGAGGAGGAAGCCTCAATTAAGAAACTGTTCCCATAAAATCAGGCTGTAGGCCAGTCTGTAGGGCATTTTCTTTATTAGTAATTGATGAGGATAGGCCCTGCCCATTGTGAGTGGTGGGGTCCCGAGGCTGGTGGTCCTCAGTGCAGTATGAAAACAGGCTAAGTAAACCATGAGGAGCAAGCCAGTAAGTGGCACCCCTGAATATCCTCTGCATCATCTGCCACCAGGCTCCTGCTCTGTGTGAGTTCCCACCTTGACTTCCTTCAGTGGACAGTGACAGGTAAACCAAATAAACCCTTTCCTTCCAAGTAGCTTTTGGTAAGTGTTTACCACAGCAACAGAGAAGCTAACTAGGACACCAGGACTTAGAATTTTCCATTGTTTATTATTATTATATTACTATTATTACTTATTATTTTCTAATTTACTGGGTGAGGAGTAACAGCTCACTGTGGCTTCCCAGATTAATAGCTGGTTTCCATTATACCTGCATGGTTAGTTACATGACTGCTGAGAAGCCAATGAGGAAGGAACACTTTACACTGCTGTGGCTGGAGCTTAGCAGGGCTCTGTGTCTAGAGTCTTGCCCATGCAGAGGGAGACAGTGGAGCGAGGAAATATTAAAGAAGGTGTTGACCCTGCAGGGAAAGGGCTGTTGTCACTTTGAAACCTATGGTGGAAGGAAGCTAAAGCCCCATCTCCTTGAACTTGCTCGGAGAGAAGGGGCCACCAAGACTGTGAAACCAAGGAGCAAACCAAGGAGATGCCTGAGGCACCCACAGTCCTCGGCAAGTCCTTTCCCTTCTGAGATCTCTGCAATGGTGAGTTGTGTTTCTTTTCTTATTCTCCCGAAATAGAGATGGTAGTAATAAGAAAAGTATTTATCTCACATTGGATACTTATGAGTGACAAGTTGGCATTCTGTTTGTTCTTGTTAAAAGGTGTGCATTATCTTATTTAATTCCTCAGGGAACAGCTGCTGTCTCAGAGACAGTTAATTGGGGTTTACACACAGACAGCCAGACTCCAGGACTGTATTGTTAGCCTGGCTCAAAAGAACAAAGAAGAGGAAGCTTGCCTGGGCTGGGGTTGAGGAGAAGCAGGCGTCAATCTTTTGCTGGACCTAGAGGGGAGGCCTCAGTGGGGAAAGTAACGAGGGGTCCATAGAGAAGATGATTCTTGGAAGTAGCTGCTATACTCCAGTGGACGTGGCCATTCAGCTCCCGTTGGCTCCCAGGCCTGCGCCAGATGCTGGTGACCCAGCCTGAGCTCTGCTTGTTCCAAGATCTTAAGATTGACCTGATCTTCTAGGGAAGATCTGATAAACAAGCCTGGCAACTAGTGTCATAAATTAAAATTTCTGAGTACATGCCAGGTGTGGTGGTGCACACATTTAATTCCAGATGGATCTTTAGAGGCAGGTGGAACTCTTGACTTCCAGGCCTATGATTAATAGTGAGACATTGAATAAACAAAAAGTTGCTAGGAAAATTTAAATGAGACGATCATATCTCATATTAATGCTTAGATAAGGCAATGTGTCTCAAGCTGGCCTGAAATTCACAATGTTGCACACAATAGCCTCAAACCCATTGCAGTCCTTTTGTTCCAGTCTCCTAAGGGCTAGGACCACAGTCATGAACGGCCACAACTGACATTCTGTATTCTTTTTTATTTGTTTGTTTGGTTGGTTGGTTGGTTGGTTTTTTGAGACAGGGTTTCTCTGTGTAGCCCTGGCTGTCCCAGGAACTCACTCTGTAGACTAGGCTGGCCTTGAACTCAGAAATCTGCCTGCCTCTGCCTCCCAAGCGCTGGGATTAAAGGCGTGCGCCACCACCACCCATCGACATTCTGTATTCTTTAACAGCTGCATGTAATTATACAAAAAACAAAATAAAAAATTAAGAAATATACTCCAGCAGGGAGTAAGTGTAGTTCAGGGGCAGATGGCTTGGTTACCATATGCCAGAGCCTGGCTTCAACCCCCATCGCTACAGAAAAATATTCAAAAATAGAAAAATAAATTTAAGCCATAAAAACTCGGAGAGCTATGCTTGAGGACTCCTGTCCTTGAGCTGATGAAGTCCAGCTTCATGAGAGATGTGAGTCTGAGGTAGCGTCACCCTCTAGATACTCAGGGTAAGGCTGCAGCACCATCGGCTGGGGTTCCCAGTTTGAGAGTCTTTCTGCTCCTCAGCTCCTGAACGCACTGATCCTGAGCACAGAACAAGGGCATAGCCACAGCTTGCCCACCCCATCCACTCCTGCTTGGCCTTTTACAGAGAATGGATGGATGAATGGCTGTTCTTTCTTCATCCTCACTCCACCAGATGGGGCTAAGTCTCTCTTCCTGGCTAACCCTGGATCACTTATTAGTAACTATCTTGGTGTTGCCTCTCTCACCAGTTTGAGGAACCTTAGTTTTGGGCCAAGTCCTAGCCTGGAGGTGTCAGACAGTGCTGATCTTGAATTAAATAAGCAGCTGACCCGGTCTGAACAAGTCATCCTGGTCCCAAGACCCAAGGCAGGGGCCTGGACAGGATTTAGGCTGCTGTGTGGTCCTGTAAGATCCTAGGACTTCCCTCTCATGTGTTAGGCCCTTTAGGACCACTCTTGCAAAATGTTGACTGACCTAGGCACCATCCTAAGTTCTGTCCTCAAAGTGGCAGACTCAAGGTTTCCCTCCCACAGATCCTCAATATCCACAGCCAGAGCCAGTCTCCGCCAGTCCCACCCCAGTGTAAGCACTGTCTGGCTACCTCTCCACAGCAACTTAAGTTGGGTTCTCTGTGTATATTTGTTTTTCAGAGAAGGAACATGAAGATCAGAGGTAAAGCGAGGTGTTCTAAGTGACAGAACAAAGATTTGAAGGAGGCCTAACTTTTCACAAAGTAACCCTTGCAGATACTCAGATTAAAAAGAAGTGTTGCTCCGGGCGGTGGTGGCGCATGTCTTTAATCCCAGCACTTGGGAGGCAGAGGCAGGCAGATTTCTGAGTTCGAGGCCAGCCTGATCTACAGAGTGAGTTCCAGGACAGCCAGAGCTATACAGAGAAACCCTGTCTCAAAAAACAAACAAACAAACAAAAAAAAAAAAAAGTGTTGCCTGCTCTGCAGGAGCAGATGCTGTGTCAGCATCCTGCATACTGCATCACAGACATGGGCCCAGACTAATTGAATACTCACAACAACTCAGTACATATAAAGTTATGCCCACTTCACTATGGAAATTGGAACTCTAAGATTGTCTTGTGTAAGGTCACATGGGAAATTGGTCAGTGACCCTCTTCCTCAAACCACCTATTACTGGTTTCTTCCCTCCCCCTCTGCCCTGCCCCCCCCGCCCCCTCCTGATGCTGTTGCTGCTCCTCCTTCTCCCAGAATCTCTGGCTACCCCATGTCCCTAGCCCTTCATTCATTTTCTTACTGTGTTTTGGAGCCTAGTGTTGGGCCAAGCTGTGTAGATCAGTGTACGCTCGGGATAGAACTACTTTGGGGGCATTCTTTAGCCTTTATTGCTTCCAGCTGATGGGCAAGGGGAGTGACCAAGGGACCTATTACCCAGGCCCTCAGAGATGTCTGCATATTTTGAGTAAAGCAGGTTAGAGGTAGAGCCAGCAGGATGTACATACCTAGCGGGGATGTCAGATGCACAGGGGTGGGGTCAGAATTGGGCCTCTCGTGGATCGGTAGTTCCCAGGATTGGGCCCCTTGGGCTGGAAGCTGATATGAGCAGCAGCAACTGCTGGCTTTATCTGCCTTCTAAGAATAGTCTGAGGTAAAGATCAGAGGCTAGTGCTAGGGAGGAAAACAGGGGCCTCTGCCTCCCTGTCCATCCCTGGGCTTGGCATGGAGGCTGGGATCTCCCCTCTGGCTTACTCTTTGCTCTGGGAAGGTTCTGAGTGGACATACTTGTCCACCTCTGGACTGGAGGAAAGTTGGTTCCCCCCGGGGCTCAGACCAGGTTGCTAGTGCAAAGGCTAGTCCTCACCCAGCTCCCCTTCCACATTGTAGGGCATTTATTTACATAGTAACTGCTTTAAGATGGCCTTTATAATATACACACATGATTTAAAATTCAAAAGGTATTAAAAATGAAATAAACCAGTTTCTATCCCTGTTCCCACCAACGGTCTTCATCAGCACCTGAGGGACTAGTCTATCCACAGATAAAGCCACGGACACCAGCCTCCCTGACACACACAGCCTGTTTCTGTCTCTACATCCTTTCATTGTTTTTCCCAGTGTTGGGGATAGAGCCTAGGGCCTGTGCATGCTAAGCAGGCGCTCTCCCACAGAGCATATCCCCAGCTCCTCACTTTCCTTAATGCTCTGTCTTAATAATACACCAAGAGGCCACCAAGACTAAGTACTAGTCTCAGCACTGCAGGTGCTTCAGGATCTACAGCGTTGCTATTCTGTTTACTGTTACAGGCTTAACTGAATTTTCAAGATGGTAACTGATGGAGACAGGATTCAAACCCAAGGTGTTCTTCCTCTTAAGTTTGAGTCATACCCTGTACTATAAGCCTTCTTCTCTCTTTCTAAGGTAAGAAATACATACTGCACAGTTACCAGGTGCCCAGCTGAACTGGGATTTACTAGACTGTATAAAAGACCAGGTCTTTGCCCTCCTGGGACTGGCACCCGAGCACTGCCTATCAGCTAAGGCTAGAGAGAGAGAAGCCCACGTCTCAGGACATGTTCAAGTCTGCTGTTCAGACGTACCCACGTTCCCTTACACATGAGTCCTCCTGCTCTCCAGTCTTGGAGCTAGGCACTCTTAGAACTCAAGTGAAAGATGGAAGATCAGGGTCCAGACAGAGATAGCCACCTCTGAGGTCACCGTGTAGCCCCAAGGGGCCCTCCTCTCATTCCCTCCGGGATCCACTTCAGCAGGCCTGGTGGGGGTGTCTGTAATCCAGGGACCAGCCATTGTTTGAAGCTGGGAACAATTGAAGGACAAGAGAGCTATAGATAGATGCACAGCAGCTGACACCTGTTCCAGCCTGGGCCCAGGGCCCAGCTTTGTCTACATTAAGCCACTCAACCAGTGAGGGCCCCTGGGGGTGGGCGGTGGAACAGGCTCAGCTGAGCCTTAGGGAGACAGAGGCAAAGGCCAGGAGAATGTCCTCAGAGGGCAGAGAGGAACAGGTAACATGGAAAGACCAAGACCCTTGAAAGATACTAAGTCTTCTCATCCTCTGTCCAAAAGGGTCAGATTGCTGCTGGGGCCAGAGAGAGAGAGAGAGAACAAGATAAAGACTTTGTGGAACTACAGCCAAGGTTGAACTCACAGATGAGCAGATCAGAACCCGGAACTGTGCTGGAGTTAGAGACCCTTAGCACCACACACCTGCACATGCACTTTTTTCTTTTACTGGGGTGACAACATCCCCAATTCTTACTGACAAGATTTGAAGGATCCTCAGAAATGCTCTGAGAGCTATTCATTCTTTAGATTCTTTATTAGAAGCTTGAGGTTAGACTGCTGGGTGACAGTAGCACAAAGACCTGCCTCTCCTTCTGTGCCTCAGTTTCCCTGACTTTAATGAGAGTTGATTTGTACAGCGTCCCTTCATCCTCTGATGCTGGCAGGACATCATGTGTCCACCCTCACCCCTCTTGCTGAAGATGGGTCCACAGTCCCTTACATAGTTTTTTTATGGGGATGGGGGACAGCTGGTTCCCCACTTCCTCCCCCCCAGTAACCTTTCAGCCATAAATCCATGCTGAGGCATCTCTTCTCCGGATAAACAGCCCTGATGCCTTTTGGCTGCCCTCATCCTATTTTCTGCTCAGAGCATCAGAGCTGGGGCCCACTCGAGCCCTCTGCAGCTGCCCAGGGCCCCATGAAGAGGACAAACCTGGGACAAGCAGGGGCCCAGCCACCCCCAGGGTGCCAGGATGGCGGGTCCCCCTTGGGGCCTCACCACCTTTCGTGTAGACCATTATGGCAGCCTCCTCCTGAATGCATCTTCCTGCCACCGGTGGGTCTCGCCCCTTCAATCCGTCCTCCACACCAGCTGCCACGGGGATCTGATGAACACATAAATCTAACCGCAGTGTCAGATCCTCTTGCTCAAGGCTCTTTGATGAAGAAATAAATAAAAACGCCTTTGATGGTGCCCCAACTCAGACAGGGGAAAGCTCTAAATCCCAACCTTGCTTTTGAAGTTCTTCATAGCTCTATTCCAGTGATAGGTCCAGCCTTACCCCTCTTTATGCCCTGGGGCCTAGCCTTCGCCCATGCAGTTGCTCAGGCAAGATCTTCAGTTTCTTCTCCTGGGATTGTGGGCTCACGACACCTGTCTCCCTCCAACACACACACACACAACCCCTGCCTTTAACACCCCTAGCCCCATCTGCCTCAACTTTGGTGAGCACAGCAAACTCTTCAACTGTTCCCTGATTTACCTTCCCAGTTTGGTCTCAACATGACAGCCAGAATGGCCACTCTTAAACATCAGGCCACTTACATCCTTGCCCTAGAAGGTTCCCATCGCTCTTGCGATCAGTCCTGTGTCCGTTTCCAAGTGTTTTGAGATTCTGAACGATCTTGCCTTCTCCCTACCCTCTGCTCTTCCCATGGAAAACCCTTCTCCCACATGCTTTTCTCCAACCACACCCAGTGATGTGGGGTAATATTGGGGGCAGGGAGATTTGGAGCTGGGTTCTAAAATCCTGGAGTCTAGCTTCCTGAAGCTGGACCAGACTTCAGCTATTGTCCAGGTCAAAGTGCCGACCTCTACTGCACACTCACTTTCTTCCAAGGCTGTTCTTCAGTTGCAGGCTGGCTCTGAGCTTAAGAACCCTCCTGTGTACACAGCTTTGCTCCCTTGTTCTTGCCCTGACCACAGGTCTGCTCCCCCATCCCAAATCCTGGAGACTAAACCCAGGGCCCCAGACTTGCCAGAGAAATGGTCTCTGGCGCGAAGTTGTGTTTTCTTTGAGTCTGCCCAAGTCCCACACATTCCCTTCGCTCCCAACAGCTCCTGAACTTAACACCTTTGCAAATTGCAAGCTTCCTTGGCTCTCTCCGGACGTGGGTTTCCTTATTGCTTTGCTATTCCGACCCAGATGTTCATCTCACCAGAAAGATGTGCCAGCAGAGCAAAAGGGAACCAAGCAGGATGCTTCTAGGCCTGTGCTCTGGTTTGTTTCTAAGCACTCATCTGTACATTGAGCAGGTAACTAGAATTTCACCTACATTGTATCTTTGGCATAGACTATGGTTATTGGGAAGTTCTGATCTCTTTAGGTTAATTCTGTCACTCTGTCCTGGGGCAAAAAGCTTTGCATTCTGAGCTCCTTTGAACAGTGAAAAGTTGTATCTACTCTCTGTATTTTCCTGGGTGTAGGTGTGGGCGATTGTGTGTGCATGCATACCCTCATGCTCATGTATATGTATGCACTCGTCTCTGTATGTGTAGAGGCCTAAGAAGGACATATCAGATGTCCTGCTGTATGACTTTTGACCTTTTCTTTTGAGGCAGGGTCCCTCACTGAACCTGGAGCTAGGCAGATGGCCAGCAAGCCCAGCCATCCTCCTGTTTCCTTTGCCATGGTGACAGGTGTACACAAGGACATGCCTAGCTTTTTGCAGGGGTGCTGGGATTTGAACTCAGATCTTCAGCACTTAGGCTTGTGCAGCAAGTGCTCTTACCCACTGAACCATCTGTCCAGTCCCTACTCTCCACACCTACAAATTGTTCACACTCAGCTCCCAGTGTCTGACCTTGTACAGAGATGAAAACTCTATCACATGAAGTATCAAGGTTGGTTCATTGCCTGACAGCTGTCTACTGAGTCTCTCTCCTGGACAAGCTTCCTGGAAGGTGCCGGGGGGATGCAGCCCAGATCCCACCCCTCAGAGTTCCTTTCTAGTGGCAGGAGGTAAATGAGAAACAACCTACCTTCACAGAGAGTAACAATGACCTTGTTGTCACAAACGCATCAAGAGGATGAGGACTAGAGATGTAAGATTCCAGACATAAAGATTCCAAATGTAGACAAAATCGAGCAGAGACCATCCCTGGGGGGGGAGGGGGGAGGGTTTATACTTATGTCAGGCATTACCAAACTTGGCAATAAAGTTGTTTTAAAAGCTTTCATGTTTTTCAGGAGGAGGGGGGCTTTCATGTTTCATATACATACGTGTATGTGTGTGTGTGTTTCATTATATGTGTGTGTACATACATTTAACACATACAGCTTGATTTGATTCACAAGGTAGACACAACTATGTGACCACCCTGTGGGTCAGTGTCTGGAGCATTTCTTTCATTCTAGATGTCTTTCTTATGCCCTCCATTCTCAGAAGACCAGCCTTCCACTTCTGTGTCCATGCTTAGTTTCGCCTGCTCTTAAAGCAAATGCAATGGCCACATATAAAATTACCCTTGTATATTTTGTTTGGCACAGATACATATCTGAAAAGGATTGCCTTTTGGTACAGAGAATTCTCCTGGTGTCTGTTTAGAATGTCCTAGGTCTATGTCCAGTGTCCAAGGTTCTTGGATCCTTTTATGCTCTGCTCAGCCTGGCATCTGATTGGAATCCTGGCTCTGGGGTTCTCTAGTTCTGGGCCCAGTGTCCTTTAGATCATTTGAGCCTATAATTCTAAAATCCTGCAATGTCACCAAGCCCTGAATGAATTGATGGGCAGAAGAGTCTGGAAGCATCTTGACATATTCTAAAGTCATATCAGACAGACTGAATTGTATGCACACCACTCTTCATGAGAGTTGGGTACAAGAAGTTGGCTTTCTGTAAATCATGAATGTCAGAATATGGAGGAGCTCCTAACTGGCATAAACTTCTAGATTTTCTTTCTCCTTTTTACTTCATGGTTTCATCTCTGGTTTTCTTTCTTTTCCTTCCTTCCTTCCTTCCTTCCTTCCTTCCTTCCTTCCTTCCTTCCTTCCTTCCTTTCTCCTTCCTGTCAGGACCCACACCTAGGGTCTCAAGCTTGTTTGGTGAGCACTGTCTCCATCTAAATCCCCAGCCCTCTTTCTGTCTATTATTTAATTTTGAGATGGTGGTCTAGCTAAATTACTTAGACTGACTTTGAACTTGGCTCCTTCCAACCTGGGCCTTTCGAGTGTTAGGCCTCAAACTCAGGTAAATGGCTAACTGCATCTCAGCCATTTCTTTGAGACCTAATACTGAGTATTAGATGTCCACCAGGCCAGCTTTGTGTGGGTTTTCTTCATGTTGGATTTCTCCTTGGAGACTCTGAGAGGTGGAGCTAGAGGCTGAGGGGGTGGTGTCCAGGTGCTGCAGAAGGGTGCGGATCCTTTCAGCGCTGCCTGTGACTTCTGACCTTTGACACATGGCTAGTGCCGTCTTCCTCTGGACTCCACTTTTCCTAAGTGCATGAAGAGAACTGAAATCAATGGCCACAATGGGCATCCTATGGCTGCCTTCCCTGGTCTCTACTCTCTCCTTCTGGAAGTGTATGTCTTTTTTCTGCGTGTAGGAGATTCCCTGTGACTCAGTTTCCACTCCTGAGTGCCTCACTGCCTTGTCCAGGTCCCTGTCACTCTGAATCCCAGCTTCCTGACTGAGTGACTGTCTCTCTCTCCCTGCCTTTGTGATCCCTTGACAATGGGAGGTAAAAATAGCCCAGGGGCTGAGCTAGAGGAGATAAAAGGGAATTTGTCTTTTGTGTCCTGTGGCCAGGCTGGGGGGGCTGTGACACGTGGAGATGCTGACATAGCTCTCCTTTGCTGACCTTGACTACAGCAATAAAAGGGGTAGCAGCACTCCCTGCCCTCATCGCGGTGCCAGGTGGGTGACCAGGGCTGAGGGCGGGTGACCAGGGCTGGGTTTGGAGCTGGAGGGAAGGCAGGAAAGCACCCATGGGTGGGCCCAGGACCTCAGTACCTATAGCAGAGGATGCTCTTGTGTCTGGAGGTGTGTGGTTGCAGGCTCACCCAGGGACTCACCCTCTATCAAGCCTGTGGGTTAGAGGATCCTACCCCAGTGTGGGTCCCAGTCCCTGAGTTGCCTGTGCTTGCCATCTTGCAGGGTCTGCTACCTAGGACTGCCTTGAATCGCCGCTTCAATTTTCAGGTCCTCCTCTTCCACCTCTCAACACCATGATGGATATGAATGAACTTGGAGAATCAGCCTGCTACCTCCGCCAGGGCTACCAGGAAATGATGAAGGTGCACACTGTCCCATGGGATGGTAAGTGAGAGCAGAGAGGGACACAGCCATGGAGAAGCCCAGCAGATAGGAGTGAAGAGAATAGACGTGTGGCCTCATACCTGGGTCTTCCCCTCAGTTCCCTCTGAGTGCCTCTGGCTAAAATCACAGAGACCATGTGAGTCCTGTGTGGTCAGAAGCAAGGTTTGGTTTGCTCCATTGTAAAATGAGACAATGTCACCTTGCTCCTGAAGTCTCTGTGAAGACTCAGGCTGGAACCTGGGAACTCTGACGTGAGACTGATGTGTGCAGGTGGCCTCCGTGTCCACAAAACCTGTGCTGAACTTATTTTTAGTGCTTTCCATGGAGCCAAAGCCACTGTTGATTAGGGACAGGAATAAAGACTACTATTTATGACTTGATTGGCTCATAGTACAATAATAACAGAGGCAATGCATGTCTGGGGCTTACGACGTACCACGCCCAGAGCTGATGATTCTCTGTGTATCTTCTCAATAATCTGGGGAGGCGGGGACTAAAGGAGAGCCAGATTCAGTGGTAGGCAACACCTGGAGTTGTACCCAGCACTGTGCTCAAAATGTATAGTGCTTAACTGGACGAGGTGGGCGCATCTTTAATATCAGCACTCAGGAGGCAGAGGTAGGTGGATCTCTGTGAACTGGAGGTCAGGCAGAGCTACATAAGAGAACCTGTCTCAGAAGAATGGAGAGGTTTCTCCAGCTTGGTCTGACATTCTGCTATTGTTATCTTAACTGTTCTCTTTGCATGCAGAGTAAAGGATTTCCCTCCAGCATTTTAATTTAAGTTAATTAATTAATTAATGGAGCCTGAGTTGGAGCCTTAGTATACAAACAGTTCTGATCAAGGAACATGGCTAGAGACTGCGAGGGGCAGGGAACAGAACTTGCTGTCTGCACGAGTCCACGTTTTATCACATAAAAATGTGGGCTCTCCGAAGCTCTAGAGTGAGCTTGTAAAACCCAAATGAAAAGGACCTCACCGATCCGTGGAGAACTGCAGACGCACCCCAAATCACTCAAGAAGAAACACAACTTGATGCAAATCGCAAGAGGTTTACTGGCTAGCCAGGGCTGTCTTTCCTTCAAGCCAGCAGGGGCAGCCGAATTCAGCCAAGAACAAAAGAAGTTTACCGCTTTTAAGGGGGAATCTACAAACTAGGTGGGGGTGGAGTTAGGGAAGGGGGAAGGAGGGGGAACAGGTCACTAGGTCATCAATACATTTGATCTCAAATTCCTAAGATGGATGGTGTGTCACTTTATAATTGGCTATTTCGAACTAGTTTCACACTATATATCATGAGCTCCAGTTCAAGGGGGTCAGGCTTATCTCAAACTTTTAGCATCCTGGCACCAACTGTCTCAGGGCTGTTAGTTCAAAGCCCGGCCAGGCTAATCTCGGGCCCATAGCATCCTGACACCATGAATCTTAAGGTTTGTTTAGTTAGGGCCATCTGTTCAAATGGTCAGCTAATTTCCTGGGACTGAGGCAACACAGTGTTTGACTTACAGGTTTTTATGTCTTTGCTTTTAAGAGTAGGGTTCAGGGGATCAACTTATGATTTTTCTATCTTTCAAGCTGACCAGTCAGGAATGAGCAGAGGACACAAGGTACATCTCCTGTCCAGCTGTGTCCAAGCCTTCAGTGAAATGGGGAAGGTGCAACCCACCAGAGAGTTAGGAGCCTCATACTGAAGGGAAGCCCTACCTGCAACTTCTTTTTTTTTTTTTTTTTTTTTTTTTTTTTTTTTTTTTTTTTTTTTTTTTTTTTTTTGGTTTTTTGAGACAGGGTTTCCCTGTGTAGTCCTGGCTGTCCTGGAACTCACTCTGCACACCAGGCTGGCCTCAAGCTCAGAAATCCGCCTGCCTCTGCCTCCCAAGTGCTGGGATTAAAGGCGTGCACCACCACTGCCTGGCCTACCTGCAACTTCTTAATGGCCTTTGCATTTGAGAAAACAGGCCCAGAGAGAAGGAAGGCGTCTCAGGTGGCAGGGAGCTGAACCCAGGTGTGGAGTGTAGACAGTTATTCCAATCAGCTAATTTGAGATCTCTAGGGACCATCTCTGCCCTGGGTTTGGATGAGTTTGCACTGGAATGTCTATGTCCCGGCAGAAGGCCCCCCAGTGAGGTCTGGAGGTGGGAGGGGGTGTGGATTATTGCTTTAGTGGGACACTTGGAGGCCCTCTCAAAGTCTGATTTTATTTTATTATTTTATTTTCTTTTGCAACCCAGGCAAGAAACGGGTCTGGGTGCCTGATGAACAAGATGCCTATGTGGAAGCTGAGGTCAAGACTGAAGCTACCGGAGGCAGAGTCACCGTGGAGACCAAAGACCAGAAGGTTGAGCTTTCCCTTCCTTGAGATTAGCTCCTCTGACCCTGGGTGCATCCCCTGACCAGCTGGATCCACAGAGTGAATGAAGCAGAATGGGGCATGGTAGTGTGTATGGAGGAGAGAGGAGAGAGGGTCAGTTGGCCCATCTCTGTTCCTCACCATGTGGCACGTTTCCTCGGAAGGTGCTGACAGTGCGTGAAACGGAGATGCAACCCATGAACCCACCCCGCTTCGACTTACTGGAGGACATGGCCATGATGACGCACCTCAACGAGGCTGCAGTGCTGCACAACCTGCGCCAGCGATATGCTCGCTGGATGATCTACGTGAGCTCTGGGCAGGCACAGCTCAGCGATGGGCGGGGCCACTAATGGGGCGGGTCTAAGGGAAGAACCAGGGCCTCGAGGGAATGACTAAGCTGGAGGAGAGCTGGAAGAGCAGAACTGAAGAGTGGCAAAGGAACGGGCTAGAGGAACAAACTGTAGGTGAACGAGGGGTGCCCTAGAGCGATGGCTTGGTGATATGTAGGGTCTTGGAAGCAGAGCCAAGGCCGTGTGTGGGGCCTGGCTGTCTACTTGGCACCTCTGAAGGGTCGGCAAAGGGTTATGGGGCTCGGTTAGTCGTTACCTGGGGCTCAGGCTGGAACAGGAGAAAGAGCCGTGCACAGCATATCTGGCATATCTGGAGGCTTCTTGAATATTGCAGAGGTCACGGTGGGCCTGGGAACGGGGACTTAGACATCTCTTTACCCGCTCCCCAAAAGCTCCAACCGTGAACTCACTCTCTCCTCAGACATACTCGGGCCTCTTCTGTGTTACCATTAACCCATACAAATGGCTCCCGGTCTACACAGCTTCTGTGGTGGCTGCCTACAAGGGCAAACGCCGCTCTGAGGCCCCGCCTCATATATATGCAGTGGCAGATAACGCCTACAACGACATGCTCCGGAGTAAGAGCCACCTCCCTCACCACCCCTCAGCTCAGGATGGCTTCCGGTTAAGACCCCCCCCCCTCCCTTTCCCTTCAGCACTCCCCTCCCTTGGTACTACCCTAGCTATTCCGCCTTTTTAGTTTGGAAGTCCTACTTGGTGTTTCTCACTGGGTGTTTGGATGGTGGGGACTGTGTCTGCACCTTAGATGATCCAGGCAGTCCACCTACGGTTAGTCCCTCACCTGGCTAACACATTCCCTCTCTCCTTTCTCTAGACCGAGAGAACCAGTCTATGCTGATCACGTGAGTGGGGCTCTGGCCATTGAATGGCGAGTGTTGACCATTTGATGGTGGTGGGGAACCAAAGTTAATTCTCAGAGTTGGATCCAAAGTGCTTAGGTCAGGGCCTTTACCTCCTGGAGCCCAAGTCCTCCCTGACCCCCTTTGTGTGTGTGTGTGTGTGGGGGGGGTTAGAAAGTAGATGTTCAAACATGGGAGTGGCCCCAAGCTCCTTGCCATCTCTCCTGAGATCTTGGAATCTTGACTCTTTGGAGGTTCTAAATAGGTCCTCTTCCCTTCCTTCTCGTCTCATCTCTGCATCTCAGCCCTCATCCTTCCCTAGCCTTCATGGGAAAGGGATCCATTTTGTATGTACTGAGTTCATGTCCAGTCAGGTCAATACATGCAAATGCACACATGGACACACACACACACACACACACACACACAACTGTAGGTTATTAAGAAGAAGCCCCCTGAAGCCAGACAAGGCTGGATTCAGGCATTCCCATTCCCATTTCTTGCTGTGTGCCTTTGGGCCCCTGAACCTCACCAATGCAAACAGAACAACCTAACCTGCCACACAAAATTACCAACAGTTAAGTATGTTTAAATGTGAACCTTGCACAGAGCAGAGGCAGGCCCAGAGCTTCTGAGGCTCATTTCTTTATCCGTAAGATGATCATGGTTGACCCTCCGGGGTCTTCTGATGGAGGTGGGGTACCTGGATTGGCACTGGGAGCTAAGTCAGTACTCGGTTTTCTGTGGTATGTTGGCGTTGTCATCTCACAGAGTAGTAGCTGGGAGTTTGGGTCTGGGGACACCAAGTTGGGAAGAAAGATGGTGGGGAAGGGTTGAGGTTTGGGGGTTGGGAGGATAGAGAGACAAATGGGCTTTAGTGACTGATGTTTGTGTTGTCCAAGGGGAGAGTCGGGGGCCGGTAAGACGGTTAACACCAAGCGGGTCATTCAGTACTTTGCCATCGTCGCCGCCCTGGGAGACGGGCCAGGCAAGAAGGCAGTAAGACTCGCCCACCTGGGCACCAACCCCCACTGCTTCCCGCTGTTTTTCTTTTCTTTTCTTTTCTTTTTTTCCTTTCTTTCTTTTTAAAATTGCAACCTCCCAGAGTCCCCAGCCCTGCCTGAGCCTCCTACCTTGGTGTGAGACTCTGGCCTGAGCAAGGCTCGACCAGAAAACCCGTGGCCACCTCTGTCACTGTGTTAGGTAGGCCTAAGCCAGACTGGCTGCAGTTCTTCCCTGCACCACACAGACAGGAGCCATATCACTGCTCGTGGGATTGTGTGTGTGTGTGTGTGTGTGTGTGTGTGTGTGTGTGTACTTTTTCATTGTGACCTTCACCATTTTTAAAGAGTTTACCAAGTAGGGTGCTTTTATCTGGAAGTGAAAATTTCCTTGTGCCATATTCTTTTGAGGTCTGTTACCTGCTCCCAATGAGAGGAGCAGGCTGATCCACAGACGTTAATTACCCAGAGCTGAGGGCACTGGGAATTCTCAACAGTTGCATGGCCCATGGTTTTGATTAAAATTTTTTAAAAACTTTTTAAGCAATGGAGGCACAGTGCTTTTTGCTGCTTTTAATGTGATTCTCCCATCCCTGGCCCACAGGCCAGCTGAGCTCTGTGGCTTTAGCTGACCCCCCCCCCCCCCCCCCATCTATATCGATGTGAGCAGACCCGGGCTTCCTCTGCACAACCTACACTCCTGGCCCTGTTGAGCCTTGCTTTATTTCTGGGGCAATTTTCTTTTTCTGTTTTTCTTCTTGCTGTGTTTTCTTTCTTCTTCTTTTTCCGTTTGTTGTTTGTTTTGGTTTTTTGTCTTTTGTTCCCCTCCTTTCCCCATTTCCTCACTTGATTGTCTTGATTTTGGATTTTGTTTGTTTTGGGTTTTTGGTTGCAGCCATAGTTTTTGTTTTTGCGGTTGACTTTTTGAGATTCTTTCTTCTCTTTCTCGCCCATCATTTCCTGAGCCCTGAAAGACTTTGAGGATACTATAGACAAGTAGGGTAACCCTATAAATGGAAAGAAGACAGAGCCTGAAGCTGGCAGGAACACAAGTAGAAGGGCTGGGACAAGGGAGTGCCTGAATAGGAAGGGGTTCTGATCCTGGGGTGGGGGGTGCAGCTCAGCAGAAGGTCATCCACGGGATTTGGGGACTTAAAAGCAGTACTAACTCCCTCCCCTCAAGCTCAGATTTGGCTAGCCTGGCCAGAGAGTCTTGAACAAAAGCAGTATATAAGTAGCACAGGGAGGGCAGGAGCTCCTTCCCCTCTTCTCAGCAATGTATCTGGGGCATTCTTAAGTCTTGGGCTCCCTGGAGGTCAATAACTGAATGAGTGACCACAAAGTCCCTAGTGATGTGTTTACCATCTCCAGAACCCTCTTCTCTTTCTCTTCTTCCCAGGCTCTTGGCATCTGAGCAGAAAGGTTGGGGGGGTGGAGCAAATGGAAATGGGGGGGGGATGAAGCTAGGAGGGGAGGAAGGAGTGTGGACTCTGGGCAGTATGTCCCTCAGGCGAGACAAAGAAGGGTATCGCCTTCTGTCTCAGCTCCTTGCTCTGACAGAGCTCATCACATGCAGCAGGAAGGGCTGTTTTGGGTAGCAGTCAGTACACAATGCCACAGACACAGCTAACGCAGGATAGGGAAGGTGTGGGAGGTGGGGAAGAAGGGGCAGAGTGTGCAGGAGTTGCTGCACTATCAAAGATCAGGGAAGCCTTTCTAGAGAAGGAACAGCTTTGGCAGGGCCACTAATGAGAGAAGACTCTAGTCAGGCCCCTTGTGCAAATGTGGACAATGAAGAGATTCCAGAGAAGGCAGAGACAAGAGACCCCAGTGCTGCCCCCTGCCTCAAGCCCTCCTGTCTAGCATCTCCCAGCTGATCAGTCCGGGAGAGCTAGGTGTATAGAGTGTTCCAGGGGAGAATGTCACCATTAACATTACTAAATATTTAGGTGACTAACATACACTGCCCCACTGACTGTCATCCCAATGCCCCCACCCTAACTCTGAAAGACCTTACACCCTCTGACACTCTCCTTCTTCCTCCAGCAATTTCTGGCAACAAAGACTGGGGTAAGTATATGGCCACCTGTGGGGCAGACAGCAATTATGGGGTCCTGGGGATGTCCACTTCTTCTTAAGACCAGAGATTCCATGGGCTGCTCTGGCCCCTCATTTCTGCTGCCTCCAGGGCACCCTTGAGGATCAAATCATCGAGGCTAACCCTGCCATGGAGGCTTTCGGCAACGCCAAGACTCTGAGGAACGACAACTCCTCCCGTTTTGTGAGTGGCCTCAGTCAGGAAGTATGTGGCTGGGGGCTTGGGGGAAAAGAGTCAGTATGGGGGTGTGGGGAGGGCACTGGTGGAAAGAACCCTCCACAGGACTGAGGGCTGAGGGCGGTGTGGTCCCTCCGCTGCAGGGCAAGTTCATCCGTATCCACTTTGGTCCCACTGGGAAGCTGGCCTCTGCGGACATTGATAGCTGTGAGTCTGGGAGAGGGTAGGGGAGGTGTGGGAGGAAGGACAGAAGCTGAACTGAACAAATCCTTTGGCTTCTCTCTGCTCTGGCCATTTCTCTCCATCTCCGACCAGTTCCCACTTGAGTCTACCTTACCCATCATACTGGCCTCCTCGTCTCTACTGCTTTGTCTATGGTCTAAAGTTGGCCATTTCCTGTCCCTGCTTCTAAGCCTCCTCTGAGGGGCTAGGGAGGGGACTTATGAGTAAAGTCCTTGCTGTGCTTTACAAGGACCAGAATTTAGACATCCCAGAAGCCATGTAAACTCTGGAGGCCCACTTGTAATCTCAGCCCGGAGGGTAGGGGGAAGCAAGAGGCAGGGAGTCTTAAAGCAAGCTGCATAGTGAGATAGCTTCATCGGTGAGCTCTGGGCTCAATTGAGGGACTTCTGCCTCAATAGATAATTTGAGAGCAATGAGGGAAGACACCAGGGCCTCCCAAAGACACAGGTCCCACAGTGACATAGGTCCTGGGAAGGCACTTTCCAGTGAAGGCCTGCCTGTGCACAGACACGAGGACCTCCACACATGCCTTGCCTCTCCTGGCTGCCACTTTTCTATCCCTGCACCATACTGGGGACTTTGCCCTGGGAAAGTAAGGAGATGGCAGGCTAGCACCCCTTTTCTGCAGATCTCCTGGAAAAGTCTCGAGTGATCTTCCAGCTGCCCGGTGAGCGTGGCTACCATGTCTACTACCAGATCCTCTCAGGGAAGAAGCCAGAGCTGCAGGGTGAGGGTCAGGAGAGGGGGTGGGTCAGATTCCAAAGACACTGCCTGAACCTCATCAGGCCAGGCCCTGGGATGGCTGTTCACTCTTTCTGCAGAGGGATAGGATAGGAGACCTCACTCTCCTGGAAGCACACAGCCTGTTTGTACCCACCCTCTTCTTCCTACTGCTTCTGATTATCACTAAGCCCTCTTTTGGTTTTTATTTACTTTTTGGTAGTGATTTTTGCTGAGGGGGTGGCGGTGGCAGCAGTGGTGGTGTGTGTGCACGTGCACATGTGTATGTGTTCCTATGGTAGGGAAAACAGGCCTCTTAGCTCCATTGTCCTGCCAAGATTGTAGCTGTTTACCCTAAGACTAGAACCCCCACCCAGCACCAAGGGAACCCAGTGGTAATCTATGTCCACTCTCACTTTGGAAGCCCTTTGAAGGCAAAGCATGGTCCTCCCTTGTCCTGGTATCCAGCTGAGGATCTGGGGTAGAGAGAAGACTGTGAGCAGCGGTCAAAGGATGGGAGAGTCTTCTGGACTGAGGGTCATTCCCCATAGAACCGTAAAGAAAGGGATTCATGCCCAGACATGCGTATGAACTTTAAAAATTAAAAGGAGCTGGGTAACTTTAATCTTAGTACCCAAGAAGCAGAGGCAAGCAGAGCACTTGAGTTTGAAGCTAGTCTGATCTACATAGATCCCGTACAGCCAGGGCTATGTAGAGGGACCAGTCTAAACAAAATATAATGATATGCTAATAAACATGTTAATGAATAAAATTTGAAAAGAGCTAAGTACAACTCAGTGATAACTTATCCAGGAGGCACGAAATCCTGAAAACACGCTTGCACGCACGTACGCGCATGCGCACTCGCACACTCACGCAGCCACTCACGCATTCATACATTCACACACACTGACACACACATGGTCTCTCCCACATTCACACAACTGTAAAACAGAAGCAGCCAGTGGGCCATACCTGTAATTCCAGGACTCAGGAGCTGAGATCAGAGAATCGTGAATTACTGCCAGCGTGGGCTACATAGAACCTGTCTCAGAAGACCAAATAAATAAAAATAAATGATGAAAAAAACTAAAAGCCCCATGTATGGATTATAGGGACCAGAAGGTCAGGTTATAGAAAAGCCCTGGGAAGGCTCAAGACTCTTGTTGAGAGACCTCTGTCCTTGGGCTTCCTGGTAGGATAGGAGAAGGAAGGCAGCCTGAGAATTCAGCCTGACTCACCTCCTGGGGCTCCCTGTCCACAGACATGTTGCTCCTGTCCATGAACCCCTATGACTACCACTTCTGCAGCCAGGGGGTCACCACCGTGGACAACATGGATGACGGGGAGGAACTTATTGCCACTGATGTATGCTCCATGGAGGGGGGGACGGGGGGGGTGAGGTTGCACCAAGCTGTATTCCCATGGTTTGGGTGTGTGTGAACATGTACACTGGGTAGCGATCAGGAAATAGGATGAGTGGGGCATTCCTCGGCAAGACTCTCAAGGACCCATATGTCTCTGAGCCTGCTTTGTTCTCCTACGTCAGCATGCAATGGATATCCTGGGCTTCAGCGTGGATGAGAAGTGTGCCTGCTATAAAATCGTGGGCGCCCTCCTGCACTTTGGCAACATGAAGTTCAAACAGAAGCAGAGAGAGGAACAGGCTGAGGCAGACGGCACTGAGAGTGAGGACCTGTAACCTCAGTCTGGCCGGACCCTCCTGAGGGGCCAGTCTGCAGGCCCTGATTCCTTCTAACTTTCCTCTTCAAACCCCCACACTGTGACAACAGACCCCTGAGCCCCCCCCCCCAAGTGCCTACACTGTTGGCCTCTCTCTTCCTTATCCAAGTGATGTTCCCTGCCAGGTGCCGACAAGGCTGCCTACCTGATGGGCGTCAGCAGTGGAGACCTCCTCAAAGGTCTTCTGCACCCCCGGGTTCGTGTGGGAAACGAGTACGTTACCAAGGGCCAGAGTGTGGAGCAGGTGAGAAGGCTACAAAGGCTCGCTCAGGGACAGCTGAGGCAGGATCCCTCTCTTGCCAGCTTCCACCCGACCCTGCCTCCCTGCATCCACAGGTGGTATTTGCTGTGGGGGCCCTGGCCAAGGCTACCTATGACCGGTTGTTCCGATGGCTGGTATCGCGAATCAATCAGACCCTGGACACAAAGCTCCCCCGACAGTTCTTTATTGGGGTCCTGGACATCGCTGGTTTTGAGATCTTTGAGGTGAGAAGAGCACTCAACCACGGCACGGCCCTATCTGAGGCAGAGGCTGATGGGTGGGTATGGGGGACCACAGCCCTGCTCCTCCTCGCACCCTCCCCCCCGCACCACCCCACCCCTATCTTCCAGTCCCCATCCACAAGAAATCTGCTGACTGGGGCTCTGCCGCCCGTAGTTTAACAGCTTCGAGCAGCTGTGCATCAACTTCACCAACGAGAAGCTGCAGCAGTTCTTCAACCAGCACATGTTCGTGCTGGAGCAAGAGGAGTACAAGCGGGAGGGCATCGACTGGGTCTTCATCGACTTCGGCCTTGACCTGCAGCCTTGCATCGACCTCATCGAGAAGGTTAGGCCTAGCGTGGGAACGCTGCCAGGAGTTGCGCATGCGTGCGTGCGGGCAGGCCTGTCTCAGCTGCGTACCGATGTGTGGTTGTGATTGAAGTGAGTGTGTGAGTAGGAATGTGGCTACGAGGCTGTGCATGTGGGTGTGCGGGGGAATAGTGGGTATAGGTGAATGGTGTCATGAGCGTGGTATAGACGGGCCAGTGTTGTGGGCAACGCTGCCATTCACCAGGTCCCTGTGCAGAACTCACTTGAGGACGATGTTTATTGGATTGTAACACATTGCATATGCTTCCCCTCTGCACGAAGAATGGAAAAAGAAATTAGAAACACTGGAAATAAGGGGGTTGGAGGGGGACCTCCCTCTGAGCCTCCCGCAGCCTGTGCCTTAGCTTTGAACTAGTTCACTTGAGATGCTTTGCCCTAAGCATGTGTTTCTTTTTGTAACCGTTACAAGTATTTATTTGCTTTGTGGGCTGATGTGTTGGTAAGCATGTACCATGGCATGTGGGGTCAGGTGATAATTCAGGAGTCATTTTTCTCCTTCTGTCTCATGGGTCCTGGGGCTGGAACTCAGGTTATCAGGCTTGGTGACATGTGTCTTTTCCACCGAGTCATCTTGCCAGCCCAGCAAGTTTGTTTTTTTATGGATACAGTCCTAATTTGTAGCATGTTTTCCCTATGAACATGCATTTTTAATACTGTGGAAAAGCTAGAATAGACCATGCAGCAGGTGACTCTCAGTTTCTGGCTGTTGGGCACTTAGGTGGTTGATGGTTTTTGTTTTGTTTTGTTTGTCTATTAAATAAGCATTGAAGTGAATCATTTCCATTCAGCTAAGAAGTGGAGGTTGGGGCTGGAGAGACAGCTTAGTAGTTAAAAGCACTTGTGCTCTTAACTTGATCTTAACCAGATCTTGAAGATCTGGTCAGTTCCTAGCACCCACAGCAGGCAAGTCATAGCCACGTGTAACCTCAGTTTCAAGGGATCCAGTTGCCTCTGGACACATACAAGTAAACAAATACTTACTAAAAAAAAGAAACATAGATTTAGTAAAATGCAGTATCCCTGTTTCTAATGAGTGTAGATACCAAAATGCAGACTCAATTGGCTTTTTAAAAAAATGTGTACATGTGAGCCATGGATGTTAGTTCATGGGGCACAAAGACGCCAGTCTGTTCTAAACACATAGGCGGGGAAGGAGGCTGGAAGTCAAGCCGAAAACTCTTCTCTCCTAGAAGGTGGGTTTCTGGGTATACACACGTGCCCGACTTCTCTGCACAGCTGGCTTATGGATCTGAAACAGCTCCCAGAGGGAGTTAGACTGGAGAACAGAAGTCTAAGGGCCCAGTCAGCATGGTCTAGCCTGGCCCTTCAGTCTTGCTTCTTGTTCCCAGCCTCTGGGCATTCTGTCCATTCTGGAGGAGGAGTGCATGTTCCCCAAGGCCTCAGATGCAAGCTTCAGGGCCAAGCTGTATGACAATCACTCTGGGAAGTCACCTAATTTCCAGCAGCCTCGCCCAGACAAGAAACGCAAGTACCAGGCTCACTTCGAGGTGGTCCACTACGCAGGCGTGGTAGGTGCTCACTGGAGCTCTATACTTAACCGCTGTCCTCTCTCCCTCCTCAGGGTCACCACTTGGGTCAACACTTTTCTTTGTAGGTACCTTATAGCATCGTGGGCTGGCTAGAGAAGAACAAGGACCCCCTCAATGAGACGGTGGTCCCCATCTTCCAAAAGTCACAGAATAGGCTCTTGGCCACCCTCTATGAGAACTATGCAGGTTCTTGCTCCAGTGAGTACTGAGGGACAAGCTGGCCATTCCTGGGGATCCACAGAGTCACGTTCGCTGGCATAACCAGTTCTCATTATCTCTTGTAGCCGAGCCCCCCAAGTCTGGGGTGAAAGAGAAGCGCAAGAAAGCAGCATCATTTCAGACGGTGTCTCAGCTTCACAAGGTGAGGTCCAGATTGGGTCCCCAGCAGCCCTGGCCCTCTGCAGGCTGCCCCGCCTCTGCAGGCTGCCCCGCCCTCTGCAGGCTGCCCCGCCCTCCGCAGGCTACCCCGCCCTCTGCAGGCCGCTACGCCCTCCTTGCTCCCTGCCGTCCCTGTGTCTTGGGTGGGCAGCTGTTAAGACTTGCAGTGATGTTTAGCTCCTTTCCATGTGAACATCACAGCAAGTCTGTGCTGCTGCCTGCCCCCATGCTGCCTGGGTAGGGCTGGGGGAAGGAGGGAGCCCTGGGGGATGGTAAAGACTTAGGAAGTGGATGGGGTGGGGCAGGTGTCATAAGGAGCATTTAGGCTCCTCTGCCCAGTCCCCTCTGGTCCCTATCCATTGCGGCATCCAATTCTGGTTTTCTGCCCCTCCTGTGCCTCTCCCTGTTCTCCCCACTCCTAGGAGAATCTCAATAAGCTCATGACCAACCTGAGGGCCACACAGCCCCACTTCGTCCGTTGTATCGTCCCCAACGAGAACAAGACTCCAGGTGGTGTCCCTGGGCTGGCCAGGATGGGGGCACTGGAAGCATCTTAGACTCTCACCTTGCAGGGTTTGCTCAGTCTCTAAGTAAGGCCTGGGTAGGGACCTAAAGGCATGTCCTTGCATTTCTAACCACTTCTTCCACTCCCACCACATCCAGGGGTCATGGATTCCTTCTTGGTGCTACACCAGCTACGTTGTAACGGGGTCTTGGAGGGGATCCGGATCTGCCGCCAAGGGTTCCCCAACAGACTGCTGTATGCTGACTTCAGGCAGCGGTGGGTGCTGGCTGCTTCAGCCTCCTCCCACTGCTCTTAGACTAGGTGGAGCCTGAGGGGCTGGGAGAACAAAGCTAAGGTTCCTTAGCCTTGGAGTCTGAGGAACAAAAAGTGGTTCCAGTCCCCTGAGGAGATGTCTGAGTCTGGAACTGGGTTAAGGAAAGAGGTGAATAGACTTGAGGTAAATGGTACAGCTTGTAGGTGTGGTTTTCATGTCATCAGTCTAGGGAATGGTTTCCTGTGAGTCTGCATCATCTTTGTCTTTTGTTTTAAAGCAGGATATTGCTGTGTAGCCCAGGCTAACCTCAAACTCTCAATACTCACGGGCATTTTGTCTTGCATCTATAATCCTAGCAGTAAGGAGCCTGGGCAGGAGGATCACCAGGGGCATGAGGCCAGTCTGGGCTACATAGTAAGTTCTAGGACAGTCTAGGTTTCAAACCCAAAACCCAAAACAAATTCCTGAGATTTGGCGGATGGCTCACTACAAGGCCTGCCTTGAAGCATGAGGACCTGAGATTTAGTCCCAGAACCCACAAAAATGCTAGGCAGAGCGGCGCACAGTCATTATCCCAGGGGAGGCGCTCTGAGGCTCCAGGCCACCCAGTGCAGTCTAACTGATGTGTTCCAGGCAACCTGTCTCAAAGGAGGTAGACTGAATTCATGAGGATAGCCCTGAGGCTGTCTTCTGGCCCCCATATGCATGTGTGCTTGTGTCTGTACACATATATTTAAAACTAAACCTGAACTGGAGAGCTGGCTTAGTGGTGAAGAGCATTGGCTCTCACAGAGGACTCAAATTCAGTTTTTAGCACCCACGTGGTGACTTAAAACCATACATCCAGCAGTCCATGACTCCAGCTCCAGGGACTTTGGCACCCTCTACTGGTCTCTGAGAGTACATACATGCAGGCAAACCACCCACATGGCATTCAACAAGTCTTGATCCTTCTGCCTCTGCCATCCATCACACCCAGCACATCACCGCTGTTCTTTACTGTCTGTAAAACCACAGTAGCCCAGTGACCCACACCTTCAGTTTGATGGGTCCCCTAGTGAAGGGGCCTGCCCTGTCTCTGGGGCTTGCCTTTCACTGCATGGCCACTGCCCACATGTGCGCAGATGTGTAAACGTCCATGTAAGTAGACATGTTAGGAATTCTTGTTTCCTCTGAATAGGATTCTCAGATGTGTCTTTATTTTGTGATACTTTGGGACAGTACAGCACTGCTTTGTTTTATGTTTTTACTTTTAAGAAATCACAAAAATGTCACATGTTCTTTATAAACACCACATCTATTTACAAAGTCACTAAAATGCCCTTAAGCCACCAAGCCCACTTTTGAGACAGAGTCAGGCCAGTTAGCCCAGCTGGCCTCAAAGATCTTCCAGCGTCTGCCTCCCAGATGCTGGGATTTCAGTTGTATGTCACACACCTGGCCCCTCTGCTGAGGTTTGTACAGAACATGCTGTTTCCCCCAGTGTGGTAACAGTCTCCCTTGCCATCTTGTGCAGCATATGCCTCTTTGGAACCTCAATTCTGAGAGGTCAGGAAATCACAATTCTCTTGCTACCACTTCTGGCTTCCCATGGTTAGTGGCCTGTACCCTGTCCTGTCCATTGCAGCTTCTTCTTGATCTCCTAGGTACCGAATCCTGAACCCCAGTGCCATCCCAGATGACACCTTTGTGGACAGCAGGAAGGCCACAGAGAAGCTGCTGGGTTCCCTGGACATCGACCATACTCAGTATCAGTTTGGCCACACCAAGGTTTGGGTGTACTGGAGTTAGGGCTTAACCTGGGTGCACGTGGTCATACTGGACGGAGATCCCACTTGGCTACACCCCTACTCTTAGGTGTTCTTCAAGGCTGGGCTTTTAGGCATCCTGGAGGAGCTCCGGGACCAGCGTCTGGCTAAGGTGCTGACACTGCTGCAGGCTCGGAGCCGGGGCCGCCTCATGCGCCTGGAGTACCAGCGCATGCTAGGAGGAAGGTAGCTGCAGGGTGAGGGATGGACAGTGAGGGTGGGAAGTAGGCGTGACCACTGTTGCAGGGCTGGAAGTGCTCTCCACGCTGCCATGCTGCCTAGGTTGCCCCCCTCCATGGCTGGTTGGAGTGAGGTTCTGGGACATATCACCTAGCCTAGGATTTTACACCTTAACACTGGGGTGAGGGCCAGAGCGATGGCTCAGTAGGTAAAGGCACCTGCTGCCCTGCCTGATACCTTAAGTTCAATCCCCAGGACCTACATGGTGGAAAGACAGATCTGACCTCCACATACATGCTGTGGTGTACATACACATGAACACGCGCATGCACACTAAAAATAACATGTCTTAAAGTTAGGGTGAGAGTAGCCTCTGCCCTCTGCATGTCCAGAGTGTGGCCTGAAGTTGCCCAGACTCTGAACCGTGTTCTTCTTTGTTATTCTCTTGGCTTAAGTAGAAGACAGGCCTCTAGGTGGGTATGCTTGGCAGAGAGAGCCTGAGTCAAGCAGTCTGACCATGGGGCTAGTAGCCAAGCTGCCTTCAGACACTTGAGAGGCCACCTGGACATTTGAAGGTTATGAACCTTGCCTGGGAGGTGGATCTGGGGCTGCTCCCCAGACTCCCCTGCTCTGGAGGGCTGCTAGGAAGACCACGGAGAGGACACAGCACCTGAAGGGGCAGAGCCAGCTGCCTCACAAGCTGTCTCTCCCTAGGGATGCCCTGTTCACCATCCAGTGGAACATCCGGGCCTTCAATGCCGTCAAGAACTGGTCCTGGATGAAGCTCTTCTTCAAGATGAAGCCACTGCTGCGCTCAGCACAGGCGGAGGAGGAGCTGGCCGCACTGAGGGCAGAGCTGCGGGGCCTGCGAGGGGCCCTGGCTACGGCTGAGGCCAAGCGGCAGGAACTGGAGGAGACTCAAGTCAGCGTCACTCAGGAGAAGAACGACCTGGCCCTGCAGCTGCAGGCAGTGAGTGGGACAGGGGCTCAGGTGGCCAATGAAACCCTGGAGTCAGACTGGCCAGGGCAGCCCTGGAACACTCTGGGTACTTGGACCTTCTGTGCTGTCTTTCTACTCTTGAAATGCCAGGAAAGGAGACCTATAGACTCAATGTCTGCCCAGCCTTCCCTGAAGGCCTTTATCCATGTGTCCTAAACCAAAGCTACAGGGGAGCCATATCGCCCCTATCTTTGATTTCCCTGAAAATATAACCTTGCTCCCTTGTCTGGCTCAGGGATACACAAACCTTGTTCTTGTCTGGCTCAGGGACACACAAATCTATGAAGCAGATGACAGGGCCATACCTAGAGGGCAATGGTCAAAGTCTAGAAACACCCCAGCATAGCTATTTTAATTCTTATTCTATGTGCATTGTTTTGTCTATATGCATGTCTGTGTGAGGGTGTCAGAGCACCTAGAACTGAAATTACAGTCAGTGTGAGCTGCCATGTGGGACTTGAACCCAGGTCCTCTGGAAGAGCAGCCAGTGCTCTTAACCACTGAGCTGTCTCCCCAGCCCCTACTCAGCATACATTTTGAGTGTCACTTGGATGCCAGCCCCAGGCTGATGCTGGAGATGGTCCTGGGGAAGATACAGACATGATGGTTATAAAACTCCCCATCCAGCTTGGGAGGTTATGCAGCAGGCAGTGAGGAAACTGCTTCTGAAGTGGTCTTTGGTGCTGCCCCCTGCTGGGCAGGGCTGGGCTTGCACCCAGCCACACCCCCCTCTCAGATAGTGAGCATGTGCACAGTGGGGCTTTTCTCCTAGAGCTCTGCTTAGGCTTCCTAGGTCGTCTGCATCGTGGCTAATGTTGATTTTGACCAGTGCCGTTTCTGTCTCTGTGTGTCTCCTGCAATAGTTCCCAGGACCCAGCAGAGTGTTAGTAAGTGTGCCAGCTCCTCATCTATCAAACTGAATTGCCATTTGTGTCGTTGGAGTTGCCTTTGCATGGACAAATGGCCTTTCTTCCTCAGGGCTGGCCCCGGTCCCCAGCCACCGACAGCTCCTTAACTGTTCCTCCGTATCTCCTCAGGAGCAGGACAACCTGGCGGATGCGGAGGAGCGCTGCCACTTGCTGATCAAGTCCAAGGTGCAGCTGGAGGCTAAGGTGAAGGAGCTGACCGAGCGGCTGGAGGACGAGGAGGAAGTGAACGCTGACCTGGCCGCCCGCAGGCGCAAGCTGGAGGATGAGTGCACGGAGCTCAAGAAGGACATCGATGACCTGGAGCTGACACTCGCCAAGGCTGAGAAAGAGAAACAAGCCACCGAGAACAAGGTGGGAAGGGCCTGAGCGGGGGGGGGGGGGGGAGGGGGGGAGCGGGGGGGGGTAACTAGCCTTTGCTAAGCATGTATTACAGGACCTTGCACACAATAGGTGCTTAGTAAAGACTAGCAATTATCATTTGTCCTGGACTGCAAGCGTGTTGGAGGGGCAACTTTTCCGATCTGCAAATCCTTCCGTCACAGAGATTTGTGGTTGTCAGTGTTGTGAGTATTGACTCTTACACAGAAGAGGAACCGTAAGGCTGCTCGGGTGCCACAGATAAGGCCGGGACTAGGACGCAGGTCCTGGGATACCTGCTGATACTGTAAATGGCTGCCACTCACTAGTCCTTTGCTCTGAGCCAGGCATTGTGCTTGGGTATGAGCTTTCAGCCATGAATCCTTTACCCTGCTCAAGAAGGAGATAAAACCTGTAGGTAGGAATGGTGGAGGCTCAGTTTAGTGGCCTCTCTGTATCCTGCAGCTAGCTGGAAGAGATGGCTGCTCAGACCAGCCTATGGGGAGCAACGTCCTCACAGTGAAATCGGGCCTTGCCACAGGTAAAGAACCTGACAGAGGAGATGGCTGCACTGGATGAATCAGTGGTCCGCCTGACTAAGGAGAAGAAGGCATTGCAAGAGGCTCACCAGCAGGCTCTGGGTGACCTGCAGGCTGAAGAGGACCGTGTGAGCGCGCTGGCTAAGGCCAAGATCCGACTGGAGCAGCAGGTTGAGGATGTGAGTTGGAATCTCTTGGGGGCTGTCAGGGTGGCGACAGTCACACTGGCTTGCTCAAAGCCAGGCTCTACTCTCTCCACCCCACAGCTGGAGTGCTCCCTGGAACAAGAGAAGAAACTTCGCATGGATACAGAACGTGCCAAGCGCAAACTTGAAGGAGACCTGAAGCTGACGCAGGAGACAGTGACAGACACCACACAAGACAAGCAGCAGTTGGAGGAGAAGTTGAAGAAGTAGGTGTGGGGTAGGCAGCGTCTCTGAACCTGATGGGCTCTCCTTCTCAGCCCTGTTGCTGTGGGCAGAGGTCATGTCCTGCCCTCTCTGGACCAGGGCTGAGTACAGCAGATGCCCAGGATCAAGGCTCCTTAGGACGCCTTAGAAGGAAGGAGGTGGGCAGGTGGATAGCAGGTAGGGCTGGCTCATCCCACCATGTCCTCCCAGGAAGGATTCAGAGCTGAGTCAGCTGAACCTGCGGGTGGAAGATGAACAGCTCCTGGGGGTGCAGCTGCAGAAGAAGATCAAGGAACTACAGGTGCACACTGTGGCAATGGGGGAAGCTCTGGGTGGACCAGGCCTGGTTCAGGGGCTCACAGAGTCGGTACCATTTCCCCAGGCGAGGGCTGAGGAGCTGGAGGAGGAGCTGGAGGCTGAGCGAGCAGCCCGTGCCCGTGTGGAAAAGCAGCGAGCTGAGGCAGCCCGAGAGCTGGAGGAGCTGAGTGAGAGGCTGGAGGAGGCTGGCGGAGCCTCTGCCGGGCAGCGCGAGGGTTGCCGCAAGCGTGAGGCTGAGTTGGGCCGGCTGCGGCGGGAGCTGGAGGAGACCGTTCTGCGACACGAGGCCACGGTGGCTGCCCTGCGCCGCAAGCAGGCTGACAGTGCTGCAGATCTGAGCGAGCAGGTGGACAGCCTGCAGCGGATCCGGCAGAAACTGGAGAAGGAGAAGAGCGAGCTGCGCATGGAAGTGGATGATCTGGGGGCCAGCGTGGAAACTCTGGCCCGTGGCAAGGTCTGCCTCCTTCCTACCTCAGTTCTGACTCTACGCTGACCCTACCCTCTGTCCTCTGGTCGCTTCATGACAATACTCCACGGCAGCCATGACCTCCTGACCCCTGGATGGTCTAACCCCAGCCCCACAGCAGTCCCGACCTCTAACCCTGAGTGCTCACTCTCATTCCTTGGCTCAGGTTGCTTTGGTTCACATCCAAGCCTCAGCCCTTTCAACCGGAGTGTGACTCCAGCTCTTGACTCCTGAATTCAGACTTAGCCCCTGCCCTAACACTCACTCATGTCCCAACTTTGACTCCCACCCCAAATCCTGACACCTGTCCCCAGATCTAATACCTAATACTGACTCAGTGACCTTGGGATGGGTTCTGAGACTCCCAATTTGTGCCCACAGTAGAAACCCAGACCTTGAACCTGGAACTCGAGTCTCCTTTGGATTTCTGGTCTCATACCTAGTCTTCCAGGTCCCAGTCTCTTGACTGGTGGCCCCTGCATCCTGCCCTTGGATGCACAAACTGGTCTTGATCTCTGACTCTGGGTTCCAGGCCAGTGCAGAAAAGCTGTGCCGGACCTATGAGGACCAGCTAAGCGAGGCCAAGATCAAAGTGGAAGAGCTTCAGCGACAGCTGGCGGATGCCAGCACCCAGCGGGGCCGGTTACAGACGGAGAATGGTGAGGCCTGGGTTTAGCTGGGCTATGCCAGGTAGGGGTTGTGTGGTTCGCCTCAACTGACTGGCTTGCTGGCCCCATCACCTGCAGGGGAGCTGGGCCGCCTGCTCGAGGAGAAGGAGTCTGTGATCAGCCAGCTGAGCCGTGGGAAGACCTCGGCAGCTCAGAGTCTGGAGGAACTTCGGCGGCAGTTGGAGGAAGAAAGCAAGGTGGACGAGCACTGGCAATTGTGGGGCAGAGAGGTGGGCACTGGCGCCATTAGCTTGGATTGATGCGGAGGCCACTGGTGTCCCTACAGGCCAAGGGTGCGCTGGCTCACGCAGTGCAGGCTCTGCGGCACGACTGTGACCTCCTCAGAGAGCAGCATGAAGAAGAATCCGAGGCTCAGGCTGAGCTGCAGAGGCTGCTGTCCAAAGCCAATGCTGAGGTGGCCCAGTGGAGGAGCAAGTATGAGGCCGATGCCATCCAAAGGACCGAGGAGCTGGAGGAGGCCAAGTGAGTAGCCGGCATCTTGACCATGACCCAGGAGAGACTCGGGCCTGTATGCTCAGTGTGTGGTAGTGGGGACTCTGGGGTTCTTTCCCCAGGGTCCCTTGGTACATAGTCCACCCTGGCTTGTCCATGGTCCAGGAAGAAGCTGGCCCTGCGGCTCCAGGAGGCAGAAGAAGGTGTTGAGGCCGCAAATGCCAAATGCTCCTCACTGGAGAAGGCCAAGCTGCGGCTGCAGACAGAGTCGGAGGATGTGACCTTGGAGCTGGAGAGGGCCACCTCAGCCGCTGCTGCCCTGGATAAGAAGCAGCGCCACTTGGAGCGGGCGCTAGAGGAGCGGAGGAGGCAGGAGGAGGAGATGCAGCGGGAGCTCGAGGCGGCACAGCGGGAGGCTCGAGGTCTGGGCACCGAGCTCTTCCGACTGCGGCACAGCCATGAGGAGGCGCTCGAGGCTCTGGAGACGCTCAAGCGGGAGAACAAGAATCTGCAGGGTAGGACCGGAGGTCCAGAGCACTTGAGGATCACTTTGGACTTGGGGTGAAGGAAGAAACCTGGCTCAGAGCAGAGGTGAGTGTGAGTCCTCTTTGCTCTGTTCACTCTGCAGAGGAGATCAGTGACCTTACAGACCAGGTCAGCCTCAGCGGGAAGAGCATCCAGGAACTGGAGAAGGCCAAGAAGGCATTGGAAGGGGAGAAGAGTGAGCTGCAAGCTGCGCTGGAGGAGGCTGAGGTCAGGCTGGTCACAGGGGTGGGTAGACTCTGCTCCCTGGCTCCCTGGTTTCATTGGTCCCCAAATACCTGCCGAGGACTCTCACTCCACACTGCTTGATCAACATCCCTAGGGGGCACTGGAGCTGGAAGAGACAAAGACTCTGCGGATCCAGTTGGAGTTGTCCCAGGTCAAGGCAGAAGTGGACAGGAAGCTGGCAGAGAAGGATGAGGAGTGTACTAACCTGAGGTCTCTGGAAAACGGTCTTGTCATGCCCATGGTGGCACACTAGACTAGCTGTCCCTGCCACATGACTAGAGTGTTCCCATTCCTGAGGTGATCCTCCACAAGATGGTCAGGGCCAGAGCTCAGCCCATGTCCTTGGTCTCAAGTGAATGAACTTTTTTTTGGCAAGTCACAAGGGGCTTGAAGACAGACAATTCATTTGCTCCCCCAAATGGGTTCCCAACTCTGTGGGTCTCTTAGCATGCCACAGGTAATGCCTGACCTACTCCATTCCTGTAGGCCAAACTTGCCCTTCATGTTGCCTTCTTACAGGCGCAACCACCAGCGGGCTGTGGAGTCCCTGCAGGCCTCCCTGGATGCAGAGACTAGAGCCCGCAACGAAGCACTGCGTCTCAAGAAGAAGATGGAAGGGGACCTCAATGACCTGGAGCTACAGCTGGGCCATGCAACCCGCCAGGCCACGGAGGCACAGGCAGCCACGAGGCTGCTGCAGGCTCAACTCAAGGAGGAACAAGCAGGGCGTGATGAGGAGCAGAGGCTGGCTGCGGAGCTCCGTGAGCAGGGTCAGGCCCTCGAGCGCAGGGCTGCACTGCTGGCAGCTGAGCTGGAAGAGCTTCGGGCCGCCCTGGAACAGGGCGAGCGCAGCCGCAGGCTGGCTGAACAGGAGCTGCTGGAGGCCACAGAACGCCTCAACCTACTGCACTCGCAGGTGTGGGACCGGCCAGAGGTGTCACAAGGATGGGGGCTGGGAGCGCGGCCCGGCTGGCCTGCTGAGGCTCTGCT
This sequence comes from Arvicanthis niloticus, assembly GCF_011762505.2. NCBI lineage: Eukaryota > Metazoa > Chordata > Mammalia > Rodentia > Muridae > Arvicanthis > Arvicanthis niloticus. Next base: position 125,032,333 of record NC_047659.1, read on the forward strand.
CCCCACAGAACACAGGCCTCCTGAACCAGAAAAAGAAGCTGGAGGTGGACTTGGCCCAGCTGAGTGGGGAGGTGGAGGAGGCAGCGCAGGAGAGGCGGGAAGCTGAGGAGAAGGCCAAAAAGGCCATCACTGATGTAAGCCTGGGTCAGGGTTGGGGATGATTGTGTACAGAGCTCAGGGACATCCCCTGCCTCCTCCCCACTGTGCTATCTCCTCCCCTCCAGGCGGCCATGATGGCCGAGGAGCTGAAGAAGGAGCAGGACACGAGTGCACACCTGGAGCGGATGAAGAAGACCCTGGAACAGACCGTGCGCGAGCTGCAGGCGCGCCTTGAGGAAGCAGAGCAGGCGGCCCTCCGGGGCGGGAAGAAGCAAGTGCAGAAGCTAGAGGCCAAGGTGTATGAGGCCTTACCAGCCCTTCCTCCCTGCAGGCTGAGGCTAGGGCTGGCTGGCTGGCAGGTGACCCTCCTCCTGCCCCACAGGTGCGAGAGCTGGAGGCAGAGCTGGATGCAGAGCAGAAGAAGCATGCCGAGGCCCTCAAGGGTGTACGCAAACATGAGCGCCGGGTCAAGGAGCTCGCATACCAGGTGGGTGGTGGGGTCCACCCCAGGAGGTGGCACAGGAGCTAACCCAGTCCAGGCAAACCCTGATAGCCCTTTGCTTGCCCAGACTGAGGAGGACAGGAAGAACCTAGCTCGCATGCAGGACCTGGTGGACAAACTGCAGAGCAAGGTCAAGAGTTACAAGCGTCAGTTCGAGGAGGCGGTGAGCACACTGGGGTCCAGGACTGGTCCGGACACTAGTGGTGAGCTGCTTTCAGCTGCAGGGCTTGCCAGGAAAGCATCTGCGAGCAGGCTGAACTAAAGGGTAGCAGCCCCGTCCTCTCAGCTTGGGGGCTTCTATGGCTACAGCACAGGCCACTCAGAGCTACAGAATGGACTAAAAAGGGAATGGTTTCTTTCCTCAGCCCAGGTATGATGGGCAGGTGACACACAGGCACCTCTTGAAGGACGTCTCCACTTTTTTTTTCCCCGTGTGGGTTCTAGTAAGGGGAGGCTGGTGCTGGCAACAGGAAGAGTGGAGGGAGGACTAAGGGAAGTCGGCTTCTTTCTGGGGATGGGAGCAAGGCCATTTTAGTTACCAATGGGAAACAAGGCCCTGCATATGCCTCTAGGAGCAGCAGGCCAGTACCAACCTGGCTAAGTATCGCAAGGCCCAGCACGAGCTGGACGATGCTGAGGAGCGGGCAGACATGGCAGAAACCCAGGCTAACAAGCTGCGGGCAAGGTCCAGGGATGCCCTGGGCCCCAAGGTAAGGCGGTCCCTCCTCTGTGTGGGGTGTGTTAAAGTTGGGAAACACAGGTGATACAGTTCAGCCTCTTTCTCATCTCTTAGCACAAGGAGTGACCCCTGGCTCTGAAAAGGGATGCCCCGCCCCTGTGATCCCGTTGTCTTCCCATCTGCCACTCCACCCTCCCTGAGCCCTGGAACCCCAAATAAACACCATCATAAGCAGCAGCCACTGTTCTTATTTCTTGGGGCTGGAGGAGCTGGGAACAGAATTTCATGGACAAAGTCAGGTCCACATCAGTCTTTAAAATAAAGTTCTTTAATAGTCTCCATTTAATCGGTTTATTTGCTGTTAATAAACTGGCAACACAGGAGGAGCCAAGGGTAAGCTCTCAGCCAGGCTCCTGTGTCTGGGCTCAGGCAGGCACAGGCACTCCATGCCCCAAGGGATGGAGAGAAAAGGCCCCCCCCCACTTCTGGGGACCCTCCAGGATGAACACAGTGGCCAATGAGCAAAGAACCAGAGGAGCTAAGGGAAGACAAGGGAGGTCGGGAAGGAGGAGACGGGCAGACTGGGGAAGGCAGCATTCTCCGATACCCAGCCCTGCCCAGGGCTCAGGAGCCTCTGCCTGTGCCCCGAGGCCAGGGAGGTTTGGCTCACAGGGGTCTGCATCTTCCGCTCCATCATGGGACTGATGGGAGAAGCTCAGACAGAGATGGGTTTCCCATGTTCCCTTTCTCTGGCAGGCCAGGGCTCCAGGACTGTGAGGGAAAAGGTGGGCATGGTGCCATTGTCCTTACCCTGGGGACAGTGAAGACACAGGCTCCCCAAAGACCTGGGCCCTCAGACCCAGGAGACAAGAGCTTCTAGGATGTTCCTTCCACTGAGCCTGCACCTGAACACCCGGGGTAGACAGAGCACTGGGGAGGCAAGAGAGGGACAGGGGTGGGCAGCGTGCGTGGCATGTGCACTCTTGCTCGCTGCACTCGCCCTGGCCCAGCAGCTTCTCGAAGCCCAGCTCAAGGTCACTCCTCAGTGAAGTCTCTGTCTATGTCCATGTAGGGCTCTTCTATGTAGCTGACCAGGGCAGAGGGTGATTGGCGGTCTGGGTTCAACAGGATGGACACTGTCTCCTTCCAGTATGAGAAGCTGATGCAGGAGCTCTGAGTAAAGAAAGAGCGAGAGGGGGTGGGAAGTGCGGGGAGAACTTGGGCCACGCCTGGTGTCACACAGGAGGGACTTGGGTTCACATGCTACTCTCCTCCCACTGTCACTCAGGACTGGGGCACTCACATTCTCCAGACAGGTGCTGTCCTTGTCCTTGTGCAGGTAATGCTGCTGCCAGAAGCGCAGCAGGTTGTGGAAGTTGTTGAGCAGGAAGCCTGGGTATTTCTTGCTGTGCTCCATTCGCTGTAGTAGCCGCAGGTACAGGGGCAGCCGCTCTTTCCTTCGGGCCAGCATCAGGATTACCAGGCTGGTGTTGAGGCAGCTCACATTCTCCTGCAAGGCCAAAGGCAGATGGACTGGAGGCATGTCAGCAGCCTTAGGATGCCAGTGAACCTGGACAGCCACTGGGCAGGGAAGAGGGCATCCTAGGCCCACACAGTGGCACAGCACAGTCCACCGGCACCTTCCTGTACTCTATGCCCACCTACGGCCATTCACACTGAGAAGAGCATTGGTCCTTTCTACATTTTGGTCAGGTGTGAATTCTTCCAGAAGCTTCTCTCTCCCCTGCCAGGGCTGGGTGCACAAGCTAAGTGTGCGGTTATTCACTTAAGAACGTTAGTGCTGCACTAGGCTGTGAGCACCAGAAACAAGAGTCTAGTCTCCCTTGTTCACCAAGCATTCCTGGCCCCAGGCCTTGCCTCCCTGCATGTCAGCATCAAAAGAACCACTGCTCAGAGGTGCCAGCAGGACTCTCATCTTAGAGAAGGGGTGTGAGGCTGGAAGAAGAGAAGGCTGCCAGTTGGTGAAGGAGGGTGGGACAAGGCTCAGGTCCACCTCCACAGCCCAATGGTAGCCAGAAGGTAGGGGTGGGCACATGGGGAAGAACATTGGCCTGGAGTCAGAAGAATGCAGTGTCAACCTCATCTCTGCCCCAGCTGACTCTGTGACCTCAGGAGACTTGATATCTGGTCTTAGTTCCCCTTGTAAACTGAGACACTAGGCGACACCCTACGAAGAACTGTTTCCAGAGAGAAGGAGGGAACACAGACATGTTGGCCTTCAGGATAAGAGACATGGTTTCCACTCTTCCCACTTGACTGCTCAGTGGCTGGGACGGCTCACCTGGGTTAGTGTCTGTACATGGATGATGTTGATGAGGCGGAAGAGGAAGGACATCTGCGTGGGCACCTGGGATATGTAGGCAAGCAGGCGGCACTCGGACAGGACCTCGGCCACTGTGGAGGAAGGCAGAGGTGTAGCAGCAGGTGCATGCAATGACAGGTCACCATGGCACTGGTTATGTCCATTTGGGTCCTGACTGCAGCTGGTGCTCTCTCATCACCAAAACAACTATGTTAAGGGTCAGAGAGATGGCTCAGCAGTTAGAACCACGTGCCACTCTTGCAGAGGACCTACAGTGCTGGCTCTTCAGGGTGTGCAATACCTTCTTCCAGCTTCTACCTACTCCTCTACTTCTTACATGCACATACCCATATACACATAATTAAAAATAAATCTTTATAAACAACCACAAAAGCTGCAACAGCAGGTCAATCTCCAACTGTTTGGTCATCAGGCTGCGCCAAATCTCAGAGATCTCATTAGTCCTTCAGAACCACACTCAGAAAGTGGCCCTTCCTGCAGCTCCCTCCCAGCTTGGCAATGGCTCCTGCTTCTATACACGTTCCTTCTCAGGAGGACAGGCTGAGAATACTCATTAAGAAACCCAGCAAGCGCCGGGCGGTGGTGGCATACGCCTTTAATCCTAGCACTTGGAAGGCAGAGGCAGGTGGATTTCTGAGTTCGAGGCCAGCCTGGTCTACAGAGTGAATTCCAGGACAGCCAGGGCTACACAGAGAAACTCTGTCTTGAAAAAACAAACAAAGAAACAAACAAAGAAACCCAGCAAGCCTGGGAGATGGCCTGCTGGACAACATTACTGCTGCGCAAACATGAGCAACAGAGCTGAGGTCACTAGAACGCACGTGGCCGCATACATCTAAAACCCCAGCAGGCAGGCAGATCCCCAAAGCCAGCCAGCTAGTCAAATCCACGAGCTCCAGGTTCAGTAGGAGACTCTGTTCAAAACTGAAGGTGGAAAAAGAGACCCGATGTCAACCTCTGGCCTCCATATCTGTACACACATGTACACATACCCACACATACATAGAGACCCGATGTCAACCTCTGGCCTCCATATCTGTACACACATGTACACATACCCACACATACATAGAGACCCGATGTCAACCTCTGGCCTCCATATCTGTACACACATGTACACATACCCACACATACATAGAGACCCGATGTCAACCTCTGGCCTCCATATCTGTACACACATGTGCACATACCCACACATACATAGAGACCCGATGTCAACCTCTGGCCTCCATATCTGTACACACATGTGCACATACCCACACATACATAGAGACCCGATGTCAACCTCTGGCCTTCATATCTGTACACACATGTGCACATACCCACACATACATAGAGACCCGATGTCAACCTCTGGCCTCCATATCTGTACACACATGTGCACATACACACACATACATAGAGACCCGATGTCAACCTCTGGCCTTCATATCTGTACACACATGTGCACATACCCACACATACATAGAGACCCGATGTCAACCTCTGGCCTCCATATCTGTACACACATGTGCACATACACACACATACATAGAGACCCGATGTCAACCTCTGGCCTTCATATCTGTACACACATGTGCACATACCCACACATACATAGAGACCCGATGTCAACCTCTGGCCTCCATATCTGTACACACATGTGCACATACCCACACATACATAGAGACCCGATGTCAACCTCTGGCCTCCATATCTGTACACACATGTGCACATACCCACACATACATAGAGACCCGATGTCAACCTCTGGCCTTCATATCTGTACACACATGTGCACATACCCACACATACATAGAGACCCGATGTCAACCTCTGGCCTTCATATCTGTACACACATGTGCACATACCCACACATACATAGAGACCCGATGTCAACCTCTGGCCTTCATATCTGTACACACATGTGCACATACCCACACATACATAGAGACCCGATGTCAACCTCTGGCCTTCATATCTGTACACACATGTGCATATACCCACACATACATAGAGACCCGATGTCAACCTCTGGCCTCCATATCTGTACACACATGTACACATACCCACACATACATAGAGACCCGATGTCAACCTCTGGCCTTCATATCTGTACACACATGTGCACATACCCACACATACATAGAGACCCGATGTCAACCTCTGGCCTCCATATCTGTACACACATGTGCACATACACACATATACATAAACTACACACAAATAGTCAGACAACTTTTCAGAACTCTTAACGAGACTGGTTTGCTGTAGCTCTCACACATCTGTGTCCACTGCTGTGGTAAGGGTGAAAGAGTACTGATGACATCAGAGTGTAAGTGACCAGCCTCCTAAAACAGACCCCCCAGAGAAGAAACAGGAGATAAATGGTCTAATTATCCATGACCAGGATGCTTTTGGTACCAAGGACAACGATAAGGAACACTGTCCTTTTTTGGATGTATTCTTCAACTTGTGACAATCTGTTTGGTGCCACAGACCTCCTAGGGAAAAAGGCACATTATGTACACGTGTGTTACTACACACAATTCTAGGTGAGGTCTGACACACCACAGCTGCACACTATAGTCCTGTGCAGAAAACCAGAAAAAAGGGTCCCTGTTCACCCCGCGCAGTCAGTCTAAAAGGCAGCTTTTTCTTTACTGCGATGTTATGCATGCTCATAAAGGAAGCACACCAATGGGAAGGCTGGGTGTCTGGCAGTCAGGCTACACCCATCTGCATTGGCACCTTGGCCTCCTCACCTTTCATGTCCACCTGGTTTTCAAATCGGTCCAGCGACAGAGTGACACAGCGCACCAGCATGTTGGAGTCCACCAGTGAGCTGTTGATCTGCTTCAGGAACACCTGGAACTGGAGCAGAGATGGCGCTCACTGGCAGGGCTGCTGGCCAGGGCACCACTGATCTCCTACCCCAGCGCCACTACTCTGCAGACAGGACACACTGTGTGAGTGGCCTGCTAAGATACTGTAACAGCCAAAGTTCGAATTCCAATAGGCTCAGGGTCTGGCTTGAAGCCAGAAGCCTAGCAGGTATACTGAATGAGGAGGACTGCCCCACTGCATCCCAGACTCTTCCAACTGTGTGGCCACCCCTGAAGATGGCCAAAGCTCACAGACAGCTGGTGCTGCAGCCAACAGCACAGAGCCCCTGGGCGAGCCCTACCTTTGCATCAGTGTTGATATATTTATTGAATCTCTTGAACGCATCAACGTTGAACTTCATCAGCTCTCCCAGGAGGTCAAAGTAGCTCTGGAGTACATCCCTCGACTTGCACTCGCTGTCCACGATGCAGTATAGGATGTGCTGGGCAGAGCAGGGAACAGGGTGAGGGTGTGGAGGGGTCTGCCCACCAACCTGTTTGCCTTGGGCCTGGTCTGGAGCTCAAGCAAGCATACAGGTGGATGGAACCGGAGACTTTGTCTAGGCTCTTTTCTGAGGATACTGGTGGCTCCAGGACAGAGCCAGGTGACTGGTCTCAGCAGGGGGGAACTGGGTGGGTATGTGTAGTCTCTTTCCCAGGCTCACACACAAAGCCTCTGACTTGCTTTGTAGCTAACTACATGGTTCTCTGTCTCCAGACTTCACAAGTGCCCCCAAACAGTAGGGCCTAGAACTAAAGGACAGAGCATACATCCCGACACTATGCACTTTCCTTATGTTTGCCAATGAAACTGCTTAAAACATACAAATCACTAAACATTGAGAACAATAATGAGCCAGCTCCCCAGGAGGGAAACTGTACCCAAAACTTCCTTCTGGTTCCTCCCTCCCTCCTTCCTTCCCTCCTGCTTTTCATTCCTTCCCTCTTTTCATTGTTGTTTTGGTTTCTGTGACACGGGTCTGGCCTTGACCTTGCACACCCCCTGCTTCTGCTTCTAAAGTCCCCAGCTCAGTTCATTTTCTTGAGTTTACACTGATTGGCAGCTGTTTTCCTTTACAATTCAGGGTTCCATGTTCATAGTAATTTTCTAAAAAACCAACTGTAATTTTTGGCTGTTCGCTTTCTTTTCAATTTCCTTTTGCTACAGGCAATATGGGATTTTTAAAAAAATTACTTTTATTTTATTTTACAGTTCAATCGTTGCCCGCTTCCAGTCTGCCCTCCCACAGTTCCTCATCCCATGCCTCCTCCCGGGGATGTTTCCCCCCACCCCCTGCCAGGCCTCTCCACTCCCTGAGGTCTCAAGTCTCTCAAGGATTAGGCATGTCTTTTCCCACTGAGGCCAGACCAGGCAGACCTCTGCTGTGTATGTATGTGTCAGGGCCTCAGATCAGCTCATGTATGCTGCCTGGCTGGTGGCTCTGTTAACTTTTAGTCAATATCAAATTATTCTCAGGGTCAAAGGCCTTGCTGGGTAACTCTACATTCTACATTCCTGCACAACTCCCTGAGTCCCTTAGCCCTCAGTACCTACAAGGAGCCCCCAGCTGGCAACTCAGGGCCAACCTGAAGCAATGTGTACTAGGAACAACCAGAACAGGTCTGCTCCTGACCAAACTCCTTAGAGCTCAGGATGAGGAATCAGTTCAAGGGGCTGGGGAGGATGGCCACCCAACACCCTGCTTCCTCCATACCTCCAGAAGGCCTCGCTTCAACAGGAACATTTGGTCTGCATAGGAGGTGGTCCCTCGGAGGAAACTCTCCACAGCCCGGGCTTGCCAAAACCTGCAACCCAAATGTTGACCCCTGGCCCAGGTGGCTTTGGCCTCCCCTGATGCAGGCTCAATGCCCCTAGGATCTGAGTAGTTTGCAGCCAAGTATCTGATATTTACTTAACATTTCTAGTCTGGGCCCCAGCCCTAGGTCTTGAGGACACAGCAATGAGCAAGAGAATCACCATTCTTATATACGGTGCTCACAGCTCAGCAGGGACCAGTTTTTCATGTGGCTGTACCAGAACGGGTTTCTATGGTATATGGGCATACACAGTGGCATCTGGGCTCAAAGAGTGGCCTCTAGTAAGTTCCATGTAAAAGCACTCTAGCTTCCACTCTCAGAATACTGGAAGGACATGGACCTAGAAGCCAGGGATGTGTGGCCAGCAGAAGGGTATGCGGAGATGTCACTGAGTTCATATGCATTGAGCTGGTCTAGAAAAGAGCCAACAGTCACTGAGTGGCCCGGAGGCTCGGCTGAGATCCCTAAGGGTCTGAATAGGTGAGGCTGAGATGACAGGGACCCTGAAGGGACAGAGCCTTGTACCCAGGCCTACTGGAATCCTCTTGTCTACAATGTTCACAACCCACCCCCACCCCCACCCCCCCAGGCGGCTCCTGGGTAGGTTCCCAGCGCCATTTCTTCCCATCTTGCACGGAAGCAGGTTTCTTTCTTTTCATGCTTATTTCTCATAGTCTGGACCCCACGTGTGCTCTACCTCTCTAGTACCAGCTTGATGAATGCTCAGCCACCTCCTAGCACACCCTGCTGGTATGTGACAAGGATACAGAACACCAGCAAGGATACGGAGCCAGCGGCAGTGAGGCCACCTCCCCAACCTTAAGGAGATTAATCCACTGGAACCCCCTGGCTCCTAGACCCCTCACAAGTACAGCTGCTCCTTTCTCACCTGAATGAAGACTCTGCTGGCTCCTTCTTCATGACCTGCAGCAGCCGAGTTAGTAAGCCCCTCTTGCCGTCACACACTAGACTCCTGAAATCAAAGGGACAGATAGCACTGGTGACAGATCTGAATGGCTGGCCGTGGCCACTGAACTAGTCCTGTGTTGGTGTGAATGAATGAAAGAACAGGTGATGTCTGCGTCTGGAAGGGTGCTCTCCTGCTCCACCGTGTGCCAGGACCTCAGAGGCCGTGCAGCTGTCAGCCCAATAGCCAAGTGCACTTGTATTGCTCCTTAGGCCAGCTTTCCCTCCTCAGACCTACGGGCAAGAGGCAGAGACACACCCAGGGCAAGATGGGGCTCTGAACTGCCAGAAGAAAGGCATTTACATCACAACGGGTTCAGTCCAGGCCACAGCAGAGGATGCCAGATGGAATACAATCTGTGCCAACTGGGCAGAGCCCAGAATTCTTTTTCCTGCCTGGGGTCAGTTCCAGCTCAGCTGTGGGCTTCCAGGCCTCAGCTTCCTGTCTACGAGGCAAAGGCAGTAGTAGGTAAGGAAATGATTAGGCCTGTCACAGTGGCAGGAGTCTGGGCCCTTAAACTCTCTCCACACAGCAGCTCCATTTCCATCACTGGTAAACGCTGGGGCAGCATTGGATCCATCTTATCAGGAACAAGCTGGGATTCCTGACTCTAGTTGCTAGATTAGGTCCACACTTCACAATGAGCCTGGAATGTCACTCTGTTGATCCCAAAGATGAGGTAGACATAGGGCAGGGGGTGAAGAGTCTGCTTTTCTTACCCTGCTTGGCACAGCTGCCACTGGGCAGGAAATGAGGATACCAGTAAAGGGCCATTTGCATGGGACAGGTGGAAGGACAGAGTCTAGCTGACCTTTGGCAGGGGGCCAGATGAGATCTGTCATCTACATGTAGAGAGAAGGATGGTGACGGCACTTCCTTCTGGGGGCCGCTGTGATGCTCACTTAGGAAATGCAGATGTGAGTATCTAGCACACAAAGCCAGTGGTGAGCAGTAGCTACATGTGAGACAGCACAAGTGCGCACACCTGTGCGTGCCCTCCTGGGAGCCCTGTATCCACAGCTGTCCCCCACCAGGATCACCTGTCAGTGTTGAGGACAGCTTCCACCTCAGGGATGTTGGCTTTCAGAGAGATGGCACTGAGTTCATTTAGCTCCTGATTGTTGAGCAGCAGGTACTTGTTCCTGAAACAAATGGGTTCAGAGGGTAAAGGGCAGGACTGGGGCTGCTGAGCAGCTCTGCAGCGGGGCACAAAGTCTGCCTCGGCCTGCTCCTGTTGGGAGAAGCGGCGGAGAGTCCACCAGCACTTCTTTTTTTGTTTGTTTGTTTTGTTTTGTTTTTGTTTTTGTTTTTTGAGACAGGGTTTCTCTGTGTAGCCCTGGCTGTCCTGGAACTCACTCTGTAGACCAGGCTGGCCTCGAACTCAGAAATCTGCCTGCCTCTGCTTCCCAAGTGCTGGGACTGAAGGCATGTGCCACCACTGCCCTGCACCACCAGCATTTCTACACATGCTTGTCACTCACTAACAAGCCCTTCCTTGGCATCTCCAGATCTCCGTGTTGCACTCTGAACATTTCTATATGACTTCTCAAAGTCACCTGCATCTCAGCACGTCCAATCCCATCTGCCATCTTAGTCCTGAGGCTAGCCCTGCTATAGCATTCTCAGTGGCCAGAGTCACAGACGCAGAGGCTTGACCAACTATGACACAATGTCTCTTCTTCCATCCAGGCTTGTCATTATAGTCTGCAGCACAGAAGTCGCTTCCTCAGCTGTTTCTCACAGGAAGGGAACCTCACACAGCTCCTTCAGTGATTTTTCAGAACAGGACTTGGACCATGTCATTACTGAGAATGCTTGCCCTAATTCTCACACTTCTGTAGTGTTGACACCTAGGGAGTGAGCGTGTCTTCAAGGCCCTGTGCAGCCAGGCCACCTCTGTGGCTACAACAAACTGAGCAGCTCACACCTGCCACGGCATCTGGCCACTCTGACTCTGGTTTTCATGACCGTGCCATATCCTTCTACAAGGGCTTCTCTACGTGGGGCCTTCGGGTTACAACAGTCTCTCCTGATGCCTCTTCATCCCAGTCAGGCCTCTGCTCACCAACTGCTTCTGCAATAGTCACTGAGCACTGCCGGCCAGTCATGACACTTGGCAACTGTCCTTTCACAGAGTGAGCTCTTTTGTTCCCACACACCATGCCTATTTGTCATCACGCATTCTGTAACTGGTGACCTTCTCTAATGGTAAGCTTCCTTTCCCAATGTACCCTACATGGCAGCAAGGCCATAGTATTTCCATTGGGCCAGGTACGCACAAGTGCTGACTGAGAGTTTGAAGAAAGCCAGGACAGGGATACACCCTCCTCAACACACACATACACCACACACACCCCCACACACCACACACAGAGAAAATCAGTACAATTCTGTCATCTATAGGTACCTTCAGCCACAGACCTCTCACAAGACAGAATCACAAAAGAAGAGATAGAGGCCCCTAGGCTGCACTGTCCGCAGGCATGTTCTATTAACTTGTATAGCATTCCAAGATTTTAAATCAGGTTAATGGCCAGCACTGTCATGGCTAATCCCTCCTCTGAGCCTTTCATGGAAGCCTTCAGTTTAGTGCATCCACTTCTTTGTGCACACATAGTTGTAAGGTCCTTACCCTAATGCCAAGGCCAAGAATCCCCTGCTTCCCCCGCCCCTGCACTGTCTCCCTTATAGTGGACAAGCATTTTCTTATACAGTCTCCTAAAAGCTTAATTTTTAACCATTAAAAATCAGAGAGTAGAGTATCTCAAAAAAGTGGGAAGCGGGAGTCAACACATTTCACTCTAGAGGGGGGAGCCTCCAAATTTCCAGTCAGGGACTCTCTGAGGCGCAGAGGCTGGTCATTGGACAAGTGCATTGCTCCAAGAGCAAAGAGGGACAGCACTTTTGTCCTTTGATGGTGGCTGGGAAGACAGAGGAAAGACCCAGTATCTAGGTGGAAGGAAAGGAGTCAACCTGCAAGGCTGAGGAGCCCAGCCACACCAGCCTACAGACTGCTCCTGGGTCACAGAGAAGAGAGAAGAGCAGGGAAGAGGCCTGTACAAGATGCCTCCAGGGCACTCATACTTACTCATGGTGGTCACTGAAACTCTGGAGAAGTCTCAAAAACTGGATCTTCAAGGTGATGTCCTATAAGACACATTAAAGCTACATTAGCCGCAGTACTTATAAATAAAACAAGGCTGGGCTCTGGTGATAGCGCTGTCTTGCTACACTGCTTCTTTTGCGTCCCTGTCCTTCAGCACAGTAAGGGTTTTCTTTAGTTGAAAAGTCAGACCTTCATAGCTGACCAGTGTCAAGGTAAACTACTGCAGACCTTTTCTGCTAACAACATCCTAGCATACTGGATTAAAAAAAATCACCCAGGTCCTTTTACATGTGAGGCTAGTTTAGAAGCTAGAAAGGGAAACCTAAAGGTATCAGAAAGCCTTGTCCTGAGAGCTAGGCAGAGGTGCCCAGGAGTTCAGGGAGCGTGTGGATGATGTGAGAGGCCTCGTTACACCATGGCTATGGTTTCTATGTCCCACAGTGACCAGGAAGAGCCAAGCTGTGAGCCTGCTTAGGCTTACTGGTGAAAGCCTTCCAGAAGTAAAAAATCTTGAGAGTGGCAGGGCCAAAAAGTTAGACATGAAACTGGCTCCTCTAAAGCACGAGCAAAGCTGGGCAGTGGTGGCACACACCTTTAATCTCAGCACTTGGGAGGCAGAGGCAGGCGGATTTCTGAGTTTGAGGCCAGCCTGGTCTACAGAGTGAGTTCCAGGACAGCCAGGGCTACACAGAGAAACCCTGTCTCAAAAACCAAAAAAAAAAAAAAAAAAAAAAAAGCACGAGCAGAAGAGTGTCCAGGGCGGAGGTGGCACAGGCACAAGTCCTAGGAAGGCCGCTTCCAAACATCAGAGAATGACAGACATGCCACCCAAGTGTGTGAAGACCACAACACAAGATGCTGGCACCACAGCAGCATCTCCAAGAGACCATAAGTAAGTAAGTAACAAACCACTAGAGAAAAATTGCAAAGCAAAAGTAGGGGACACAGTATGATTCCACAGTGAACAAAGACCAAGTGGTCCCCTGCAGGCAGACATGTTATCTAGAAAAATACTCACTCTACATTACTAATTCAAATGGAAGAATGAAAAGCAATCTGACAAGGTCGGAGGCAGGGCACTGAGGAGAGTCCCACAATGCAGGTTTGAGAACCCATGGCACCAGATCCTGCTAGCACATCGGGTCTTTTGTGCCAGAGTTGTGGGAAGGCGGCGCTCTGAGGGCAATAGGCACATGACCCTCCTAGTCCAAGAAAACAGGTTCAGAGACTCTGTGATGAGGTCAAAGGTGAATGGCACAAAGGACTTCTGATGCTCATTCAATACCCTATCTGGATGCTCTAAGATATAGCTGGAGGTAAGTTCCTGGACTAAAAAAGTTGTTTCTGCTCTCTTCTACAAGAATGAGACCCTCAGGGTCAGCAGTGGTTCTTAGAACAACTGACTCTTTGCAGTTGACGTCCTTTATGCTCCCAGGCTCTCTTGCTCACCGGGCTACAGTCACAGTTCTGGTTGTGACCATGGAGGACGAGGGCAGATGCTGAATGCTTCCTCCAAATCAGTTTGTCAAACAAATTGTTGAGTCCTGGGATCAACTTGAACTCAGCAATCATCCTGTGGACCTGTGTAGGGGGGTAAGGGAGAGATACTGAGACCAATGTGTGCATAAGATCATCGAGGCCTCTCTTCTAGTCCAGCCATCTTTGGGGTGAAGAAAGCAGTTGCTTGTAGTGAGTGCTGCCATTTAAAGACATCCTCCACCCCAACTACACAGAAACACTTCCTTAAAACATAGTGTGGGTGGTGAGCATGCACATATGTACTGGTGGCCTAAGAAGCTATAACAGGGCATCAGATCCTCTAGAGATGCTGTTATAGGTTGGCCTGCAACTCACCATGAGGAATAAGCCATCCTATTTGGCTTAGAAAATGTTTTTAAGAGCTGGAAGGATGGCTTAGTTAAAAGCAGTGATTAAAAGCACTGGCTAATCTTCCAGAGGACCAGGGTCTGATTCTCAACACCTACATGGCTATTTAAAACCTTCTGTAACTCCAGTCAAAGGGATCTATCACCCTCTTCTGGCATTTGAAGGTACCACACACACATGGTGTATAGACAGGTAAAATACCCATACATATGTGCGAACACGAACACACACACACACACACACACACACAGACACACACGCATGCACTCACGCGCACGCTCTTTGCAGTTAACATCCTGTATGCTCCCAGGCTCTCTTGCTTACCGGGCTACAGTCACAGTTCTGGTTGTGACCATAGAGAACAAACACGCATGCGCATGCACGCGTGTGTGTGTGTGTGTGTGTGTGTGTGTGTGTGTGTGTGCGCACACACAGGAAAGAAATACTCTTTAGCTTGTTTTTATTATTTTATGTGTATGGGTGTTTTGCCTACATCTACATTTGTCTGTGCATCACATGTGTGCCTGGTGCCCATGAAGGCCAGAGAGTGTCAGATCCTGGAACTGAATTTACAGATAGCTGTGATCTGCTACATAGGTGCTGGAAATCAAACCCTGATCCTCTGGGAGAACAGCCTCACTTTAAACACCAACAATTTCTCCAGCCCTGAGAAAATATTCTTAAGTCACAAGAAAAGCTCAACCTCTCAATATGAAGAAACATTCACATCTCAAACAATGTTTTGCTTTTTCAGATGGGCAAAGGAGAAAAAAGCTTAACTGACTTTAGCATCTGGACCTGTCAGTTCACAGCTGGTAGTGACATTTTAGGAGTTCTAAATCTGGGAGGATCTATTGGAGGAAGCAAACCACTAAGAGTAGATCCTTCAGAGTATCTCGTCCCTGTCCCTCCCCTGTCTGTTTTATATGGTACTGTCATATGGTACTGTTTTGTTGTACCACTCTTCTTGCCACAAGGACTGATCCCTATAAACAGTGAGCCCAAACAAGCCTGTCTCCTTGAGACTGCTGTTCACAGTGACACAGAACCTGAGACAGAAAACAGGGATCTCGAGATGCAGTGCTGCTGCTTTGGCCAAACCAGACTATGTAGCCCCTAGGCCTTGTTTGCCAGAGAAAACTGGAAGCTGGGGGAGTGGAGCAGTAAAGGAAGATACAGCTGGAGAGAGAAGAGGAGATGCAGGAGAGATCCAGCACAATCCCAATACATTCTGGCAAATAATTTGCTTGTATTTTGCCATCTCCTGAAGCTGGGAGGCCGAGTTTAAATGTGACAGGCGAATTGGAGGAGGAAATTTTAAGACAGGATAACTTCCGGGCTGTGGCATGGCTATTATATTACTGACGTCTTCTAGCCAATTTTAGTGAAAACTAGGAGCAAAAAGCAGAAAAGAATTTAAAAAGCAAAGTGGGCTAGTCAGCAAAAGTAGCTGAAAGTTGTAGATAAAGAGGATGTGACTGGGCCATTAAAAAGAAGCCAAGCTCTGTATAGGACAGGAAAACAGACCAAGGAAAGTACCTAACAGCATTTCCAGGGTCAGACTGCACCTTCCCACCCCAGGCTCCCAATCATAAGCTCATCTGAAGCATTCTCTGTGAGCAGAGGCTGCCAGAGTGCTCTGCTCACACAGGCATCTATAGTACTTTTCTCCCAGGTTCAGGTTCCCAGACACTGAAGACCACTGCAGTTGCAGTCCAAGTAGACCTAGCCATTACCTTGAGTTAGTAGCACACACGGGTACCACTTATGGGATATTAATTGTTTTGTTTTATTTTTATGACAGAGTTTTACTATATAGCCCAGATTGGTTCTGACCTCAGGACCTTCATGCCCTCTGAATGCTGGATTATAGAGTAATAGCACCATGCACAGCTACACGGTGCTGGTTTTGTGGGCATGTACAATGTGAGCTATGGAATCACTGACGCTTTCACTGTAGGAGATTGGGACCAGAGAGAATAGTCTGAAGATAATTCAGATGGCAGAAGATGTTATCCCACTACCTACCTACCTACACACACACACACACACACACACACACACACACACACACACACACACACCTGTTTTAAAAGGCTTGTAATGGTAAAATCTTGGTGCTCAGTGCTCAGCTGGTGGTTCTACTTTGGTAGGGCTTTAGAAACTTTAGGAGGAAGGATCTACTTTGTCTGCGCCCCCCTCACCCCATCCCCCTTTGTTTCTGGCTGCCAGGACAGGAACTGCTCTGCTCTACCACACTCTTCAAACGACAAATGACATCTCAGGAACTATGGGCAAAAATAAACCTTTCCTCCTTTTTGAGACTTTTCTCAGGTATCTGGTCACCAATGTAAAAGTCTGGCTAATACAGCGTCATTTCTGTGACTTAAGACACCAACCATGTCTAAAAGTTGCAGGTGACAGGACACGTTGGTATTTCCTGCAGAAGAAGAGTGGTTTGGAAGTATCCCTCAAGCTTACAAATCCATACTTTCTTAGCCAACATTTCCCCTTTTATTATCAGACAGAACCTCACACGTGATAAATGACATAATTACCATATCAGTGGTGGAAGCATTATCTATAATACCCAAGGCAGATTTAATTTACACTTCTACTAATGAAGATTAGTTAAGCAAATTATGGAATAAAAAACAGGTGTAGAAAACAAAGAATCCAAGTCTTTCACATGTAGTGAGCCAAAATACATGAAAGAAAATGTGTCTTATATTCAATTGAATGCACAATCCTTATGTCTGCTTCTGTAAGTGTAAAAGAGCTATTGGAGGAAATACTCAGATGTGTCCCGGGATGCTGGCCCAGAGGGAAGACAGGTTCCACTGACATTAACTTGTATCAACTATCAACTAGCAGAATTATGTGCCTACCACTTTTTTTTTTTACACAGTATGAAACAAAATCCTTGCTACCTCTTGTTATGAACAGACTATCCCTGTTATATGAATGAGGCTGGAATCCAACCCTATGAGCAGCTACTGTCACTCTATGGGGCAGTGATGTTCAGCAAGGCTGGCTAAGGAAATACCACCTAACTCAGCATCTCATCTGTAGTTCTGGCTCTTCCCAACTTACAACTGGATCTAGGTGGAAGAAGTGGGTCATTAGGGGGCTGTCCCTGAGGGAAGGGGTAGAGTGTTACATTAGGTCTTCTTGCTTGCCACAAAGTAAGCAATTTTGCTCTGCATGCCCTTCAGCTACAATGTACAACCTCAAAAAAAAAAAAAAAAAAAAACAAAAAAAAAAAACAGGAGAACTCGGACCTCTGAAAACATGAGCCAAAATAAATCATCCCCCCCTTTAAACTGCTTCTACCAGATATCATCACAGTAACAAAAACCTAACGAAGAAAATTTTGTTCCTCTCTCCTACCTCAAGGCTTAGGGAGCCCTTTCCCCAGCATTTGCCCAGGTTTCATAAGTGAACACAGCTTTAGGCTCTGCCCTAGTCTCCTGATCCGCATCTGAATGGCAGCTGCTCTACTGCACCTACAAGGGCCAGTCTGGATTTTTAAAAATAGTTTAAAATTTTTGAGATTATAATTACATCATTTCTCTCTTCCCTTTCCTCCCTCCAAACCCTCCCATGTATCCCTTCCCCCTTGTTCTTTTTTCTTGAGTTGTTGTTATATACATATATGTGTACACACGTACACATACACACACTCCCCCCCCCGCCCCCTCTCTGCCCAGTCTAGCTAATGTTACTTGTATGCACCTTTTCAGGGCTGATCATTTGGTATTCAATTACCAGTTTGTGGTATGTTTTTTACAGCATCAGTCTGGTTTTTCTTGTTTGTTTGTTTGTTTTTAGACAGGGTTTTTCTGTGCAGACCTGGCTGTCCTGGAACTCACTCTGTGGACCACGCTGACCTTGAACTCACAGATTTCCACTGGCCTCTGCCTCTTGAGTGCTAGGATTAAAGGTGTGCACCATCACCATCCAGCACACAGCATCAGTTTTTAATCTTAAATTACTGAAGTAAAATGCTTGTTCTTGGTCTGCACACTGTCATTACCTAGAGATGCTGCCTGAAGCACAGAGACTCTAATGTATACTTCTAGCAGAGAAGTAATGATCCACCCAAATAATGGTCTTTGATATGTAGTGAGCGAATAATCACTGAAATACATGAAAGGAAGTATACCTTATATTCAATTGAATGAATACAAATTATATTTGCTTCTATACGTAGAAAAGAATCTAGAATCAGTCTGGATTCCTTACAAGAAGGCAAACAGCGCATATCGCTGGGCTAGAGTGCATGCCTTCTGAGATGGTGGAGACACTCCTGTCCCCTCTTCCATACCCCCAAAGGCTCTGCTCTGCTCTCAGCTCTCCCATTGTGAGGCTGGGGAGCACCCACCTGGTTCCGCTGACGCCCCATCAGCAGCACGCAAAGGACATAAAGCACTTCCAGCTTGTACATAATCTCATGCATAATCTTCATTGACTGGGGCAGCTGGGTCCTGGCTGAGCTGTGTGGCAGGCCGCTCTCCTCCGAAGTGGCTAGAGGAGGGAACACAGTGGAGGCTGGCGTAGCCCCCATATGGTAGGTGAGGCATGGCTCCTGAGGAAACTCACTCTCCTCAGAAGTCTGCTGTGAAGAGAGAGCCATCAGACCTAACTCAAGCTCTCACTAGACACTTTAGAACCCAGGAAACCTCCTGCTACCTACCCTCAAGAGCAAGACCAGCTTAGAACCTAGGAAAAGGCTCTGCAGTTCCATACTTTTCAACATTAAGTAAAACATTCTGACTCAGCTAACAGTCACCTCTCCCTCGTATTTCTGTCACCAGTCAGACAGATGTCTGACGGCAAATCGTGGAGAACACTCTTCAGGTCTCAATGACCAGCTGTCTATACATTGCCAATAGCAGGCAGGATTCTTTTACAATACTTCCCTTTAGGTAATCCCTCTCATTCACTTTATTCCCCACTGAACAAGAGCCCAGCTCTGGATTCT
The DNA here is from genome assembly GCF_011762505.2 of Arvicanthis niloticus. Classification (NCBI taxonomy): domain Eukaryota; kingdom Metazoa; phylum Chordata; class Mammalia; order Rodentia; family Muridae; genus Arvicanthis; species Arvicanthis niloticus. The sequence continues at coordinate 125,051,583 of NC_047659.1, forward strand.
TAGGAAGAGCTCTGCAAACCACAGTGCTGCAGGAAGATGACAAACAGCACAGCCTGGCACAGTGGTCACGACCACAGACACTGAGCCAGACTGCCGGGTTAAGCTGCACCCCTGGCTGTGTGCTGCTAAGGATGCAGGGTGGCTTCCTTCTGTGTACTGCTCACCCTCCCTTCTGAGTCAGTGGCGATGTCAGCAGTACCAGCAGCTAATGTTACAACGATGGAAACAAAGAACCTAGGGAAGGTGCTTAGAACAAGGCCTGGCACAAGCAAGCACGATGTTAAAGAATGTAAAATAAATCCAATTCTTCTGCCAATGCTTGCTTGCTGTAATTTAGGAATTAAAAAAAGTTAACTAATACATAAAAAAACTATACCTATTAATGGGGGTTTTGATAGACACATACATATATATTGCTTAATAACTTAATCAAGTTAAATGGTATCTTTTCAAACACCTAAAATTCTTTAAGTTTTTTAAGATATATTGTAATATAGTTTCTACAGTCACAGGGCAATAGCCCACTGGAACTTTTCATTTATATTTTTATTTTTATTTTATTTTATTTCTTTATTTGAGCCAAGTCTCACTCTGTAGGCCTAGCTAGTCTGTAACATGCTATGTAGACCAGGATAGCCTTGAATGCAGACATCCACCTGCCACTGCCTTTCCCATGCTGGGACTAAACCTGGCACACAACTTTAGTCATACTCAGCAGACTAGTATTCCTCATTCCCATCTAACTGTATGGTTTTTTGTTTTGGTTTTATTTTTTTTCAGTTTGTATTCTTCCTGGTGACGCAAGTGGCAGTAGACAAAGTTTAAGAAAAATCGTACCATTAAAAAAGCCCAAGAAAATGCTATCCATTTAATATATGCTTCTACACATAGGAGGAAAACCCAGTACCACTCCATCCCCACTGGGACATCCTATTCGGTGCCTACAACAGCGAAAGAGCTGCAGTGGTCTGAGATGATAGGGGCGGGGCCTGCACACAGACCTGGCCACACACCTGAGCCTGCTCCTGGCTCTGCAGGACTCTGGGAAGCACTTTTGGATTGGGGGTAGGTACGGAGCAGTGCACACATGCTGAAAGCAATGAGAGGGCAGGGAAAGAGCACAGGCAGCTCCCGCAAACACAGACAAGGTACGGGGGACAGGAAGTGAGTATGAAATGTTACTTTATACTTTTGATTTCCAATTTTTTAATAGCTAAAGCTGTTGAGAGCCTTTTCCTTGTTTGGCTATTTTCTTCCTGTTTGGAGAAGTGTCTATTTGGATACCTATGTTCTGAATTTAGTTTTATTATTCATCTGTGGGTGTTCTTTGTCTGTTTTGTTTTTTAATTCATGTGCATGTTCATGTCTGTGCAAATGTATGTGGGTTCCCATGGAGGCCAGAAGAGGGCTCTGGATCCCTGGAAATCAAACTCAGGACCTCTAAAAGAGCAAGAAGCAGCATTCTTAACTGCTGAGCCATTTCTTCAGCCCCATGGACTTTTTCTTTTTCTTTTTCCATTTAATTCATCACCTCTTTTTGTCAGTACATGGCATCAAACACAGGGTCTCACACATGCTAAGCAAATTATACCCCTAGACTTCTTTTATTCTATATTCAAGACTCTTATTGTATCCATGGTTTGCAAAACTGTTCTGTTCTGTGGGTCAGTCCTTTAGTTTCTTGGTGACATTTTTAAGACTTTTATGGCCGGGCAGTGGTGGCGCACGCCTTTAATCCCAGCACTTGGGAGGCAGAGGCAGGCAGATTTCTGAGTTTGAGGCCAGCCTGGTCTACAGAGTGAGTTCCAGGACAGCCAGGGCTACACAGAGAAACTTTGTCTCGAAAAACAAAACAAAACAAACAAACAAAAACAAAAAGACTTTTATGAAATTTATCTATGACTAATCTGTTCACTGTGTTCAGAAGCCATGTCTGTGAAGCCACCTGAGATGTGGTCAGCCAGACCTCCCCTTCCATCTCTATGCACTTCCTATGCTGCTCAAAGGCACCTGCAGACCTGTCTGGAGCCCAACACTGAGATCAGAGACATGAGAACTGTCTCCAGGTCTGTTAGGATAACCTGTAAAGGTAACAGGCTACGCATACTCCCAAATAGGCCGCTGTGTGCAGCCCTTACCTTCAGACCCCCAAGACTGAATGAACCTGGTTTGTTTAATTGGCTGCAGAAGGTGATTTTTTTTCTTTTTAAAAAATTTTTTCTATCTATATTTGTAAGATATCAGTCTGTAATTTTTTTTTCTTGTGATCTATTTCTCTGGTTTTGGTATAAAGGTACACCTTGTCTCAAAGAATGAGTTGAGAAGTGTTTGCTTTATGGAAGGCTTACAAAGTATCAGTGTGATTTTCCTTAAATGTTTGGCAGAAATCACCAGGAAAGCCATGTGTTATAGGGTTATTTTGAGTGTCTTTTGCATCCATATTCAATCTCTTTATTATACAATTCAGATTTCTTTATTTCTTCTTTTTAAGAAGCAAAGGGGAACTTATTAAGGTTTTAACAGTGTTCCGGTGTAGGACTGACTGCATTAGGGAAAAGTCTACTGTAAGTAACTCTCAATTTTCCACAGAAAGGAGACCATTATCATCTCTAAGGGGCCGGGAAAAAACTCATTACTCAGGGGACCCGTAGAAAGTACCTTGATTGTGTTCAGACTCCTCGTTGGCCACTCGCATCAGAGCATCTAGCACCAGCGCGTTGTCTAGCCATGTGTACCACTCCTCCAATTCCTGAAGGAAGCTGGCTGTGCCCGTTGACTCTGACACTTTTCTAGTTGCCAGTTTGCAAAGCCGTTCCACAAAGCCAGGGATGCTGAGAAGAGCAGCTGCAAAGAGAGAGAGAGAAGGGATGTACAAAACAGCTCTACAACCCTGAACCACGATACGGATGGTCCCTTTTTTCCTTTTGTTGTGGTTTTCTGCTGTTGAGACAGGTTCTCTGAGGCCTAGACGGGCCTTGAATTTCCGATCCTCTGGCTTCTACCTCCCAAATGCTAGGAATACAGACATATGCTGCCACATCCAGCTAGGAATGCCTCTGCTGTGACCACAGCTAGATCTGGCTCAGAGGTTTAAAGAGTCTGGTCTTCTATTAGAAGACCTGGGTTCAATCCCCAGCACCACATAGTAGTCCCCAACTGTCTGTAATCCAGTTCCAGGGGATATGGCACCATCTTCTGGCCTCCTTGGGCACCAGACACCTATGTGGTACACAGACATGCATGTAAGCAAACACCCATATATATAAAATAATAAAAAATAAGTAAGTAACCAGGCATGGTAGTACATGCCTTTAATCCCAGCACTCTGGAAGTAGAAACAGGCAGATCTCTAAGAGTTCAAGGCCAGCCTGATCTATAGAGTGAGTTCCAGGATAGCCAGGGCTACATGGTGAAACTGTATTGAAAAACCAAAACCAAATAATAAATAAATAAATAAACACCAAGCCAAAATAAAATAGCAAAAAATACACACACACACACACACACACACACACATATATAAAACTTTATGCTTTTAATATGTGTATTTGAGCTAAAGACTCATTTTTTGGTACATTTTTCGTTAAGATATCCATTCATATCTGTATTAAAAGAATGGAGAGAGACAGCTCAGTAAAGTGTTTGCTGCACATGCATGAGGATTTGAGTTTGACCCTTAACATCCATATAAAAATGTGGCTCTCTCAGTGCCAGACCAGCCTAACTGGAAAGCCACAGGTCTGTCTTAGTTAGGGCTTCTATTTCTATGATTAAAAAAGCACAACTAAAAGCAAATTGGGAGGAGGGGAATGGTTTATTTCATCTTATACTTCCAGGTTAACAGTCCATGACTGACAAAGTCAGGACAGGAACTTGAGCAAGGTAGGAACCTGGAGGCAGAAACTGAAGCAGAGACCACGGAAGAGCGCTTGTACTAGCTTGCTCAGCCATCTTTCTTACATGATCCATGACGTCAGGCCCAGAAGTGGCACCACCCACAGTGTTCTGGGCCCTTCTCTGTCAATTAGTAATCACAAAGTTGCACCTACAGACTTGCCTACAGGCAATATGACAGAAGCATTTTCTCAATTGAGGCTCCTCTTCCCATGTGACCCTTGCTGTGTGATGGTTACAAAAAAAACCCAGACAAGGTTCCAGATGAAAGATTTTGCCTCAAAACTCAATGTGAACAGCCACTGAGGAACAGCAGCTGAGGATGCCATCTGGGAACCCTAACACACATGTACACAGACACACACGCACCCCCAAAAAACATGTACACAGACACCAACCCCTAACACACATGTACACAGACACACATGAACACACACACAATCTGGCAACCCCTAACACACATGTACACAGACACACATGAACACACACACATCACATGTACACAGACACACACATGGACATACACACATCAGAATAAAGATAGTCAACGATGTTCTTTCTGTAATGGTACAAATACAGAGATCATTAAACGTCTATCAATGGTAAACCGAGGAGCATGCTGAGTCCATACAGATGTAACAGACTCTAAAAATGATGACACACTGTTGGGAGCTGACTTAAGCAGAAAGCGGCTAGATCAACTTTGCAGCCATCTGGAACCATATACCCTGATGAAAGACTTGGTTGTCAAAAGCCTATAACAGCTGAAGCACACTCTGATAAATATATTGTTTATCCCACATAGCTTGTTTTGCTGTTTAGTGACCTCAGCTGTATGGTGCACGTGGTAAAATGTTTTCACTTGTGTTCTCCTGCTTGTGTATATAAATACCTCAAAATTCCCTTCAAAGGAGAGACTTGAGAAAATAGAAGAGAGACTTGAGGGAGACTTGAGAAAATAGAAGAGAGACTTGAGGGAGACTTGAGAAAATAGAAGAGACTGAATCACACCCTGTCTTGTCTCCATTTTTCACGTCTCTTGCCCCAAGATTCCCACACTCTCTCTTGACCAGAGCACTTAGCCCCAAAGCGTTGAGGCAAAAGTGTTGAGGCAGAGTGTGGGCCTCAACATTAGTGGCGCCCGAACAGGGACTCCAGTAAGCGGGATACAGTGGAAGACACCCTGCGCTGGAGAACCAGTCAACTGACAGAGTCTCAACGTTAGAGCTCCAGTAAGCAGGATATAGTGGAAGACACCCTGCGCTGGAGAACCAGTCGACTGACGAAGCTGGCTGAATTCAGAAGTGAAACAAAGGTGATTACATAGTAACAAAAATGGGGCAAGAAATAAGTGCGTAAAAACAGATGAAAAAGGCTTTAAAGACGCGAGGAATAAATAGAAGGCTGCTCTAGACAGAGAGCTAAGCAGAATGATAATGTTAATTGATTTAACTTTCAAAATGGGTGTGATTCTGAGTTATATAGTTATATTTTTTCTGGATAAAAACTCTAAAGGTTTTTCTGGTTACTGGCTTAAGGAAAGGCTAATTTGGAAAAAAAGGTTTTTCTATGTGTTTTCTGATGAGGTCATTAAGGTAGTAGTTATGTCTTCCAGAATTATATGGATCAGACATGACAGAGGTAGGCCTCCAGAACACTAGATTTCAGAGAATCAAAATAACTATCTTGATACTAAAACTTGTTTTGAGATTTGTATATTACAGAATACACAGCCTTGGTGAATGAATCTTCTTTTATCACCTGCATGTTCACTGATGCCCTGGACTTCCAGCTGGATGCAGTTAAGACAGACTTCAGATGCTTATCAATTTACCCTTCCCCTCATTCCTCTTCTAAAAGTCAACGCCCATGTTCAGCTTGAAGAAGTTAATGAGGAGTCGGCGCCCCAATTCCCTGGACTTGGGAACTGAGGTGGTTAATATTAGGCTGTCTTAATCTGTATATAATTGTTACTAAGCTGATGCAAAATTCAAGGATTTCATTGGTATAATTTCTTCTATTGAAAATTTGTGGGTACAAGGCTTAGACCTTTTACTTCTCCAACAAGGGAAGTTGTGTGTTGCCTTAAAGAGTGTTGCTTTTATATCAACGGTTTAGATATTAAGTCTCTTGTCTCTCGGGTTCATGCTGTTCAAACTGATGGCTTTGGTATGGCAACAGATAACAAATGAAACCCATACAGGTCCAATATTACAGGCTGGAAGTAGGGGACTCTGAAAACTCTGTCATCAAGATTGACGAGGATTAACCCCTAACTTACGCGCTAAGCCGGATAGCCAATGACGGGTAAGAGAGCATATCAGAGACCCTTGCCCCTAAAATAAGGGAGGCCTCACCATCTTAAGTGAGGCTGGGGTCCTTTGCTCCAACCTAGGACAGGCACAGTTTCCGTAAGTTTTCCCAGCCTTCCCTTTTGAAAAAAATTTAAAAAGGGGGACCTGTTGGGAGCTGACTTAAGCAGAAAGCGGCTAGATCAACTTTGCAGCCATCTGGAACCATATACCCTGATGAAAGACTTGGTTGTCAAAAGCCTATAACAGCTGAAGCACACTCTGATAAATATATTGTTTATCCCACATAGCTTGTTTTGCTGTTTAGTGACCTCAGCTGTATGGTGCACGTGGTAAAATGTTTTCACTTGTGTTCTCCTGCTTGTGTATATAAATACCTCAGAATTCCCTTCAATAAGGGAGACTTGAGAAAATAGAAGAGACTGAATCACACCCTGTCTTGTCTCCATTCTTCGTGTCTCTTGCTCCAAGAGCCACACTCTCTCTTGACCAGAGCACTTAGCCCCAAAAGTGTTGAGGCAGAGTGTGGGCCTCAACAACACACATTTTTATATAAGTCCTCAACAAAGCTGTTTAAAGATAAAAAATATAAATTGTTAAACAATACTGGCTTAAACTCATTTTTCAAAAATTTAAAGAACAGGGCTGGGCATGCCCAGGCTGCATCAGGCCCTGTGCTCAGTCCTCAGTACCAGAACAGAAAAGAACAGAAACATGTACCCTGAAGACTTACAGGGGCTACTGTTTTACTTATGAACAAGGCAGAATATAAATAATTCTTCAAAAACTGGATGTGGTGGAAAGAGAGATGGCTTGGTGATTAAGAATGTTTGCTGTTCTCCAGAGAACCCAAGTTCAATTCCCAGCACCTACACTGAATAACTCCATAACTCCAGTTCCAGGAAATCTAATACCCTCTCCCGATTTTGGGAGAAACCACACGTTCATGGCATATACAACACAATATACATTTTAAAAAATAAAATTCTTTATAAAAACAACAAAAACTGGGTGTGAGACCCTACTGCTGAAGACACCACACTTCCAGTGCAGGTCTTGGGGAAAACGAAGCTGGAACTGAGATGAAGTCCTCCTTCGTGCTGCCTGGAGTGCCAGAAGGGACCAGACGGTGCTATTCAAGCTGCTGGGGGAAGGGGCACTGCCACAGAATCCTTACTCGGCTGTGGATCCTGTATGCTACACTACTGACTAACCAAAAGTGCCCACGGGGTATGAGTGCAGGGTACTAGTTGGGGAATCCACTGCTTTCTAAAAGGAGTGGGAGCCTGCTCCATAAAGGAACTGACTCTGTGTCAGGGCTGTAAGGCTGAGTCGGTCACAGACCACAGTGGGGAAGCTACTGCTGCTGTTTTACTACATGGACATGATGTGCTATCAAACTGCTGCAGTCAGCTTTCATCAGAGAAGCTCCCTGTTGTAGTAGGCAGTGGTAACTGCAGATTTGTAACTCGTGCAAGTGCTGAGAGCATATGAGGCCTGAGTGTAATACCATCAACTGGTATCCATACCACACCCTTCAAGCCTCAGGAACATAGAAGAGGGGCAGAAAGAAGGGAAGAGTGAAAGGGAGGAGTGGAGGAAATACACCACTATCTTTGATGCATAACACTACCACTGTATTCTGTTTACCAGAGCGAGGCCTACACACGACTGGTCTGCCAACAGTGTGCCAAGGGTGGGGAGAGAGCCCATGAGGCCCATTCTCCCTCAAGACCAACAGGCGGATAGCAATAGCAAAGGAGGAGGGGCTCAACAGCTCTCACCCCTACCTGACTGACTATACGCAACTGTCACTGGAAGGCAGGGGAAGATTTTCTTAGTGGTGTAACCACTGGTAAGAGACCAGACTCTTGCAAATAAACCCTCCTCTAGGGTCCTGCAAAAACAAAACAAACACAACACCCTAATAAAATGCAATTTGTTTCTCTTACATACACATACACACACACACACACACACACACACACACACACAGGGATCTGCCAGAGTGGGAGGAGAGCAATAGAACAGTGAAGGATGGCTGTGATAAATATATTCTACACACATATGAAAATATGATGAGCCGGGAAGGGTACTGCACACCTTGAACCCCAGCACTTGGGAGACAGAAGCAGGTGCATCTCTCTGTAAGTTGGCGGGATAGCCTGGTCTACATGTTAAGTTTCAGCCAGCCATGGATACACAAACCAAAACCAAAACACTACTTTAAATACTTATAATGAAATTCATTAATTTTATGTATGTGAGTACACTGTAGCTGCCTTCAGAAGAGGGTATGGGATCCCATTACAGATGGTTGTGAACCACCATGTGGTTGCTGGGAATTGAACTCAGGACCTCTGCAAGAGCAGTCAGTGCTCTTAACCACTGAGCCATCCTTCCAGCCCTCATTATTTCATATAATTAATATATATTAATATAAGATAACTGAAAAACTACTTGAGTACGGTAGTACAGGAGGACCCCACATGTGAGGACAGCCTGGGAGACACAACAGAAAACTTGCCTCAAAACAAAAGAAAACCTACGATCTTTAGTTTCTAACATTTTTGTAACAAATGTTTACTAGTAGGAAGAAAAAGGATGAACATTTCCTTTAAAGTGAAAAAGAAATGGAGTAATTACTCAACACCTGTTTCCTCTAGACCCCATTTCACTCAGAAAATAAGACAAATTCTGATCCGTAAAAGAGAACACAATCAACTCTGACAGCAAAGAGACAGGTTCAAAACCTGGGTCTGTCTTTTGGCCTTTAAAATGAGACCAATAACAGCACCCGTTGCTTACACAGAAAGCATCAGACCTCCCTGGAATGACAAGAGAAACCAACAGCAGTGGCTGCCACAGTAAACAGTCCCAACCAGACCAAGCCAAGCCAAGCCAAGGGTACTCTTCGCTTTCCAGAGAGGACCAGTGTTCAATTCCCAGGATCCACATGGTGGTTCGTAACCATCTGAAAATCCACTCCCAAACAATGTGGTCTTCTGCAGGCACCAGGCACACGTATGGTACACAGATATACATGTAAGGCAAAACTTACACACATACAATAGAAAAATCTCAGCTATTTAGGTGGCTGAATTGGAGGACAGCCCCGACTCATACTGACTTCAAGGCTACCCTGAGCAACTGTAAATAGACCTTTTCTCAAAAGGAAGAACTGCTCATTCATCATATGCTTGCCTGACATACACAGGCACTGAGGTTCAAGTCCTTACACCACTAAAAAGAAAGATATTAGACTAGATTAGCATAATGTACCTTTTTAAAAAATAACTCTAAATAGAGTATTTTAAATCAAACAGCCTAAGAAGCATACAGTAAGAAGTTCCGGCAATACTGCCAACCACTTCCAATCAGGTAACCACTTGACAGTTCACCATACCCTTCAATGTCTTTCTGTAAGCATATAAGCAAGCAAATGTGTAGTCTTGTTCACCTCCCCTATCTTACAGTACAAGTATTCATCTACAGAGGTCTCTATCATTTTCATTATTCAGACATCCATAATGTAAGTAGCCTCTCATAGCCGAGCATCTGAGTTCCTCATGGTCCTTTGTCATCACAATGCTGCAATGACAAACATGGTATACACCATGTCTATCAGAGACTTAGAAGGCTAAAACACATGCATTTGTAATTCTGATTATACATTGGGTTTCTGAACTTCTAGACTCATTAAAAAACTTGACTAGAGCTAATGAACTTTGTCCTGAAACATGAAAAGAATTTAATAAACATGTAACATTTATATCCTCCAAGTGGACCCCAGAAGCCCTAATACACCGATTGAATATATATGCTAAGAGTCAGTTGGTTTAACCAGAGAACACACACAGGCTGGACCTAGGTCTCCATACGCAGCAGATGTGCAGCTGGGTCTTCATGTGGGTCCCAAACAACTGGAGCAGGGCTGTCCCCAAAGCTGTTGCCTGTATGTAGAATATATCTTCTAGCTGGGCTTTGTCTGGTCTCAGTGGGAAAGGATGTGCCTATCCTCACTGACTTAGGGAATATGCTGGGGTGAGGGGTATCCTCCCCCCATCCGCTAAGGAGAAGGGAGGACAGAGAAAGAATTGTGGGAGGAGATGACTGGGAGGGGGGCAGTGAGCAGGATACAACATGAATAAGTAAGATGATGATGATGATGATGATGATGATGATGATGATGATGATGAAAAAGTCAAGTGCTTTAATAAGAGCCTCAGCTACACTCTGGAAATGCTGAAAGTTCTTTACCTTGGTTGATTTCAGCTGCAGAAGGCCCCAAACTCAAGCTTTTCTTCTGCTGAGCATTTTTGGCAAGAAGTGTGTGCTTGTCGTCATTCCCTGTGTCCATCTCTGAAATGGTGACAGCCAGGATCCTGCAGAAGTTAGCAAGCTGCTGCTGATCGAAATTGGATACTAAGGAACTCAGATTGGGAACTTCATCTAGCCGAATCATTTCCTATAGAAGACACAAATAAACAATTCCCATGCTTAATTCCTCAAGAAATTGAGCGTGCTCTCCTGCATCCTCCCATGGGCTCAGCAGTGAGACCACTAAGGTTCAAACCCCAGCTCTCCAGAACTCAGTCAAGTTCTGGAATCTCTTCTTCTTCCTCGATAGTAACAGAACAGAACTCCCTATCTCAGTCAGTGTGGAGGTCCGGTCACCTGCAGGCTCACCTGTCCTCACTCCTTACCTGTGTTTGGAAAGCACATTTTGCCTTCCTTTAAGAAGATTACCATTCGCCGAGCAGTGGTGGCGCACGCCTTTAATCCCAGCACTTGGGAGGCAGAGGCAGGCGGATTTCTGAGTTCGAGGCCAGCCTGGTCTACAGAGTGAGTTCCAGGACAGCCAGGACTACACAGAGAAACCCTGTCTCGAAAAACCAAAAAAAAAAGAAGATTAGCATTCAAGTTTTACAAATCACAAATCACTATTTGCCCAGAGCTTTGCACATGCCCGGCAAACACTCTAATAGTTAAGCTACAGTGCCTATTCCAAGGTTATTCTTTTAAAAAAGAAATAAAACTTTTCATAATCAAAGGCCTCTGTAAAGTCCTACAGTTGCAGCCTCCTTTCTCCTCCGAGAAGTAGCCATTATTTTGAACTTGTGTCTGCCTACTCTTCCCAGGTGTTTTTCAGTCCTCATAAATACCTCCGTTAACCTCCGTAGCACAGGTGTGTGTGTGAATGTCCCAGACCCTCCTTGTGACTCCACACTGAGATTTATACACAACCCCCACAAGCAGCCCTAGTTCAATTCTTTTTCATGGCTTTACTGCATGGTGTTCTGCTCCACTCTGTACACATGGGTGAACTGTAAGGTCTCACTACACCTGCAGAGAGCATCCCGGCAGGTGCTCCTTGTGTACATGTACTCAGTAGAGAACTTTCCTTCCTGACTTTATCAGACCTATTACCAAAGTTTTAAAATTAATGTTTACGATAACTTTTAACAGATGGTCTATAGCATGTAAAGGAATTTTCCTTTTACTCCTAGCTGCATGACTTCAGACCTGTGACAGGTTCATACATGGAGAACCAGGATCTTAGGAGCGCTACTGAACGGTGGTGGACTCTGAAGAGATCCTTAGTAACTCATGGGAGATAGGTATACAAAGCCGGAGTTGCACACCACCCAGTCGATCTTCACTGCTGTCTTCATACTCTGTGCTGCTGTTTGCCATGCGGTGACACAGCCACTCAGGCTGTGCTGTGTGAAAACTTGAGGCTCCAGAACTATAAGCCAAATCAACTTATTTACTTCCTGAGGAGTCCATGTCAGGTGTTCTTTTTACTAATATAATCTGACTAATGCTTGCTTTCTTTCTTTATTTTTAAAAAAGCTTTTTTCTTTCTTTCTTTTTTTAATGTTTCTTCTAGCCTGGAAAGATGGCTCATTGCTAAGAGCACTGGCTACGCTCCCACAGGACCCAGTCAATTACCAGCAGGCACATGGCAGCTCACAACTATCTGTAACTCTAGCTCTAGGGGATCTAATCCCTTCTTCTGGCCTCTGCAGGCACTGCATTCGGGTGGTGCACAGACATACATACATGCAGGCAAATACCCATACAAGTAAAATAAATACATAAAAATGCTTATTTACAATCTCATGTTTTTACTTCCTTCACATCTGAATATGTTCCATGAGCTTTTCTTGTTTTAAAGCATCCAATAGTCTATAGATAGCACCTGCTTCCTCTCTCCCTCCAATTCACTTAACTTCGATAGCCTGAGTATTTTTCTATCACTACACAGAAACTTGTCATTATTTGTCCTGAATCTATTTCCCAAGCAATCTGACACTACGCTGAGAGGGGTAGGCCTTACCTTTTCTTTAGAGCCCTATTGCCCAGCACCTGACAGCAAGGAACTTAGTGATTGCACTAAACAAGCCAACAATTCCTGATGTGGTGATGGAGGGGAGGACAGCTCCCCAGTCAGTACACACTGACGTCAGCTACTCTCTTACCATCACATTCTTTCAGCTCCTGCAATGCCAGCCCATCTAACTCAGGGTATGACTCTTGGCTCCTCCATTCTTCTAACCCTGTCCAACCCAGGGTGTGAGTCCAAAACCAAGTCCCACCACCCCACACCCACTTTTTATTGTTGCTTATGAGATGGGGTATCCCACTGTAACTTAGGCTGGTTTAAAACAATGTAGCCTATGTTGGCTTTAGACTTCTAGTAATCCTCCTGCCTCACCTTCCCCAGCACCAGAATATGGGTTACACTACATTCAGCTTCACCAGCTTTTCTCATTTAACATTTGATATATTATAAAGCATAATGGGCTGTATCACCATGTGTTGCTTCCCTGTCATTTCTCTCTGCTTCTGTCACAGGTAACCACTGCTATGAACTGTCTATTACTTTATAGTTAGTTTTACGTTTTAATTATATGAAATGGCATGCAGCCTTCAGTGCTGTGTACTACAGTGCCGTGCAGCTGGCTTTATCACAGTCACTTCTGCTCAGCTGTGCTTTTGCCCACAGCACTAGTCATACCTAACGCTTTATTATATTCCAGTGTGTGAAGAGACATGGGTCATGGGCTTGCTTTTAAGTTTTCTGCTCTGAAAGAGTGACATCCTAAGTGTTGTTACTTGATGCCCACAGAGCTTTTCTAGGGCAGTAGCTGCTAAAGAATTCTGAGTGACCAGTAAGATGTATGTTTTCCATCACAACCCAATAAATATGTATGGGGGAATGTCTTCAAACAGTATCTTTGCATAATAGGCTTGGATCTGTTCCACCTAGCTGACAGACAGACCTTCTGGGTTGACTCTAGTGCTCTCGTCTCTCCTGTTTTTGCATGTAAGCACACACATGTTCACAAGTTGGTGCAAAGTGCATGTGGTGGCCAGAGGCTGAGGTCAGGTCTCTTCTTGGTCTCGGTCCACCTTGTTTATTGAAGCATGGAGCTGCTTCCCCCGTCTATGCCTTCTGAGGTAGGATTAAATATGGGCCACACAGACCACTTGGTTTTTATGTGAGTGTTAGGGATCCAAACTCCAGTCCTCACCCTTATACAAGTGCTTTATCCCCCAAGCCATTCCCCTGCCCCCTAGTGCTTTCACATCCTTTAGGATATTTGTCTAGCCAGGTATGGTGGTGCACGCCTTTAATCCCAGCACTCAGAAGGCAGAGGCAGGCAAATCTCTGAATTCCAGGCCAGCCTGGTCTACAGTGAGTTCCAGGACAGCCAGGGCTACATGGAGAAACCTAGTCTCTAAAAACAAGCAAATAAACAAAAAGAAAAAACAAAAGCCAAAAAACTTTTTTCTAATTACATTTTATATAATTATGTGTGTATGTATATATATGTAGTTGGTGTACATGTGTGTGTAAGAGTGTGTGCATATGTATTTGTGTATGCATATATGTATGTGGTATGTGTACATGTGTGTATATAGTTCTAAGGCTTGGTGGCAGGTGCCTGTACCTGTTAGGCCCTCTCTGGCTGCAAAGTTTCACTTCTGAGATCATTTACCTGCAAGTACACTGAGGCACAGGCCACATAGAGCCCACTCTCGGTAGAACACGGGGTCTCAACCCTTGGGGCAGTGCTTCTCTAGGTGCTGGCACGCAGCATGTACACATTCAAGTATTTCCACTCCACATTCATTAAGATCTGATCTCACCACACAGTATAAGATCTGCATTTTCTGACTTTCAATGAAGCCAAACATCTACTCATGGCTAATCTATTTATCCTTTGTGAAACGCCTGTTCATATCACTGCTCACTTGTTAACTAAGCTATATCTTTTTCAGGTTGATTTGTAGAAATTTTTGATGAATTCTGAATATGAATCCTCTGTTTGCTGTATGAACTGCAGGTACCTTTTCCATTTTAGTTATACATGTTACATGAAGGCATCTACAGAGTGTGGTCGAACCTATCACCTATGTGGGTAACACAGACAGGAATGAGAGGCATGAGGGACCAGGTGGGTGGGCAAAGCTGGGAAGGATCGATCACTGTCTCCTACTCAGACTGGCAGGGAGCATGGGGTTCCTGCGCTGACAGCTGCTCTCACACACTGGACCCAGCACATGATTCTTGGGAAATAACAAAGACATTTTATCAAAGAGCACAAAGGGACTGTCTGGGGACCGAACCCATTGGAAATATGTTCCCACAGATAATGGGACACTTGTGATGCTTCTGCCTGGGTAACAGCAGGCAAGGCCTAAGTGAAAACTGGGTAACAAGTGTGTGGGTGCTCTCCCTTCTGCAACAGCAACCGCCAGACTACACAGCAATGACGAGAAATCTGCTAATCAGAAATCAACAGGGAGGCATGGTGAGGAGCAAGAAAGTGAACTTGAGGCCCTAGAAGCTTCTGTCATAAATTTAGCATAGGCATATGGGTATATTTTTAGAAGTCTATGAATTTCTGAAAACTTTAATGTTTTCATCTTTTTGTTGCTATTTTTTGAGACAAAAATCTCACTCTTGCCTTGATAAGCTTAAACATGTGATGAGCTATGGATTTAAGTGTCATGGCAGTGCACACCTTTAATCCCAGCAGTCAGGAGGCAGAGGCAGAGGGATCTCTTGAGTTCCAGGCCAGCCTGGTCTACAGAATGAGTTCCAAGACAGCCAGGACTACACAGAGAATCCCTATCTTATAAAACAACAACAAAACGAACAGAAAGGAAAAAGAGTAGCAGGACTTCAGAATTTACACTGATACCTCATGTGAAGGCAATTAGCCAACTTGAGCTGAAGGCTGGTAAGAAAATATAAAGGTCGACTAAACAAGCAAAGGCCAAATATTACCACTAGAGGGAACACATGCTAGGAAATAAAGTTTAAGCACAGAGAGCTGGTTTGAGCAGTCACCAGCACACTCAACAGCAAAGCATGGTAAAAACAATTTGTTCCATTAAAGTTGGTGAGGAGCAATTTTATCTTAGCAAGGAAAACTAAAAATGACACTAAACTCACCACATCAACATGAAGTTTGTGTTTCAGACTCTTTGACTTAATCTATATGTGTACTTGTGTTTCACAGCCATGAAAACCCACTGGCATAAGGAGCACAACCTAATAACTTTATATCTCAACTTCCCACCTACCTAAGAACAAAGAACACTAGGGTGTGGAAGAGCTTCTTTGAAAGGAGCCATGTCTAATTAACCAGGCTCAACAATCCAGTACCCAAGACACCCTCCCACAGCAGCAGAACACAGCTCACCTTCTTAACACCCAAAATGTCTTCAATGAGAGTTGCTGTTTGTAAGAACGTCTTCTTACTTGTCATCAGTGTGAACAGAAAAATCACAAAGTCATTCTTTTCTGCCAAACGCTTTGTTACTCCTTCCGTCTGTCACAGGGAAAAGGGAGAAAAGGCAGAACAGCTTGTGACCATAACACAAAGCACTATTCCAGATGCAGAAAGTAATTCCAACTTGAAAA
Organism: Arvicanthis niloticus; assembly: GCF_011762505.2. Taxonomy (NCBI): domain Eukaryota; kingdom Metazoa; phylum Chordata; class Mammalia; order Rodentia; family Muridae; genus Arvicanthis; species Arvicanthis niloticus. The sequence continues at coordinate 125,067,732 of NC_047659.1, forward strand.
ACTAGCATGAGCCAACAGACCTGGGGTCATGTGTACTGTGGGGAATATGTGTAAAAGGATTCCCGGCCCTAGGACCACACAACAGGGAGCCCAATGTGGAGCTAGGCGTGAGAAAAAATCAGGAGGCAAGGAGCAGCTTCAGCTGGCTGATAACATCTAAGCCCTAACAGCTCCATTTAGAGAATCGACCAGTATCACCAGACAAAAGCCCACTGACTAATGTGAGTGCAAGCAGGAAGGAGTGTGAGGTGATGCTTCGTAAGAGGGCTAAGCAAGGATTCTGCAGGCCAGCCTCAACCTGAGCATGCTCACTGCCTAAGCATAACCACTGAAGGTCAGAACTGAGGTCTGATTCCATCTAGGTGACCCCTGAACCTCCATGGCTTCACCTGTACATAGGGAGAGCAGTAAACCCTGCCTATACAGGAAGCCTGTCTCATTTAGCAAGTATCCTTGAGCAAAGTGATCTTGGAGTAACCAACAGGCTTTAAGTTTCCTTTGCTATCAACTGACTCACGCTTCCGACTGACACTTCAAGTGGGCAAACAGTATCTGCCAGGGACAATCTTTCAGAGACTTACCTCAGGTCAGACTAGATGACTTGCAGTTAACACTACTGTACACAGAGGGTTTCTTACTTCTACTACTTGAAGAGTACATTGCCCACAAAGTCTCTATCTGGCAGTACCACTGAGAACACAGGAACAAGATGGGTGTCTGCTAGTAGACACATATAAATCAAGTATGCTTGGCCTACATTATGGGATATGCCATCAGAAAAATAATGCAGCTATTCTTTTTGCCTTTTGAGGAATAAAAAGACTTGTTCTGAAATGCTTCTACATAAAACAGCATACAAGTCTTTTTTGTGTTTGTACCAGATTGCTGGTAGCTGTTTAATCTGGCTAATGAGGTCACATGTGATTTATACTCTGTATCTTATCTACAGTTACCATTTTCTTTAGTCAAGAATATGCTTTGGGACCAGCAGCATGATGGGTAAAGGCACTTGCCGCCAGACTCAACAACCCCAATTTGATCCTTGAACTCACATGGTGGAAGGAGAAAAGTGCCCCCCGCCCCCACAAGTTAATCTCTGACACACACACACACTGTCAAAGATGGGAACAGGCAAGCCTACCAACTCATTCATCCAGATGATTCTCCTTCTCAGTGAAAGCATCCCTAGCCCACTCTAAACACATGTACTTTTCTTCCTCTGAAGCCTCAAAGTACCTGATCTTCTCCTGTCTACATCCTTCACCACACATGACCCTCCAGAGCTGTCTTGTAACAGAGGTACTCTATTATTTATTGTCATACCTCTGCTATCTACAGTAAACCTAGAACATGGACGATATTTAAAGGCTAGAATAAAAAACAAGGATAATGAAGGAAATAAAAGAACTAGCTGGGAAGTAACCTCAAAAGTCAGGTTCAAGAGTTTGGTTTTTAAGCTAGTGAATGGGTATTCCAAACAAAGAGAACTTTATAACCTGCCAGGCAGTGGTGGTGCACGCCTTTAATCCTAGCACTTGGGAGGCAGAGGCAGGCGGATTTCTGAGTTCGAGGCCAGCCTGGTCTACAGAGTGAGTTCCAGGACAGCCAGGGCTACACAGAGAAACCCTGTCTCAAAAAACCAAAAAAACTTTATAACTAGTAAGATGTGTCAATCAAATTTAATTTTCAAAATGAAGGGATTGATAAAAATGTGCGGAGTGTCTCATTGGGCTAGAAGTCAATTTGGCTGGCCAGCCAGCAGGCCTGGCATCGCTTGCCTTGCCTCCTTGCACTGGGATTATAGGCAAGCAGCACATCTGCTTTGTTACTTGGGATCAAAGCGGGGTCCCTACGCTTGCATGGGGAGTTACCACAGGGGCCATCTCTGTAGCTATACGTTTAAAAAACTGGACTGTTTGATTAGAACGTCTCTGATTAATATTAGGTCACAATTTTAAAACACCCTTACAGGGAACTTGACAACTATGGAGTCACTCTCTTCTATGTTGTCTTTTGTTTCCTTAAATATTACTGAACTTTAGCTGTAAAAATAGTTGAACATTCTTGACAATTAAACCTTTTGCCCTAATATCTACCTGTGCTTTGTTGTGCTACTAAGCTGTAACAACGTGGCAAACTGAGACACTTTCTAGGGGCAAGTCTCACACTAGATTCCAAAACCGTGGTACAAAAAAAGGGAAATATCAGTGGGCAGTGGTGGCGCACGCCTTTAATCCCAGCACTTGGGAGGCAGAGGCAGGTGGATTTCTGAGTTCGAGGCCAGCCTGGTCTACAGAGTGAGTTCCAGGACAGCCAGGGCTACACAGAGAAACCCTGTCTCGAAAAACAAAACAAAACAAAACAAAAAACCAGAAAATATCTTTAAAACTGTATTGATTGGAATGATTCTTACTAGATTGTTAAATAAAATATATTATCAAATAATTATTTTTCCTATTTCAAAAAGAGTGACTCTAAGGAAATGTACAATAGCTGACAAAGCCTGAGTTATAATCCACAGACACAACCACCACAGATGCCGACGTGCACAGATGCCGATGTGGCCAGCTGCTCCAACAGCTTGCTCTCGCTGCTGGTCACTGAGAAGCATTAACCATCTGCATTTTTCTGTCAGCCCAGTTTCTGGGGGTTACATGCCCACCCTTCTTTATCCTTTCCTTTCTTTTTTTTTTTTTTTTTTTTTTCCTTTGGTTTTTCGAGACAGGGTTTCTCTGTATAGCCTTGGCTGTCCTGGAACTCACTTGGTAGACCAGGCTGGTCTCGAACTCAGATATCCGCCTGCCTCTGCCTCCCGAGTGCTGGGATTAAAGGTGTGCGCCACCACTGCCCGGCATATCCTTTCCTTTCTTATCTACTTCTCATTCTGTGGTCTCAGCAGCACTCACCTGAAGTCTTCTTTAGAACAAGACAAGGACCAGAGTTAAACATTTCTGTTGCTTCTGTCACAGAGGCACACCAGCACTTAGCATGTTGTACTGTTTTGTGACAGGTAAGCTTACCATACATGTTGCTTTTAAAACCCAACATTTACACACTACTTACAAGGGCATTCACTGTGATCTCACTTAGTTCTCCCAACAACCCTGTGAAATCAGTCTGATTACACACCCTGTGGACCAGCTTACTCACGAAGCTGTACTAAACCAAATACCAGGGCACAAAATCAACTTCCAACAGAGCTCTCTCTCTCTGCTCAGTTACTTCCTGTATTCACCATTCTTCTTGGAGCAGGACTGGTGGCTTTTGTTTTCCACTAAGGAAAATGAAGGAAGGTTATCTTAAAGGACATGGGCACTCTGTCAACACTTGTCACCTTTCAACTAGTAATGGTGAGCCTCTGCTTAGACACCTGTGTATGGGGGTGCTAGCACCAGGGTTTGGGGCCTGTTGAGGTAGCTTTGGGTCTTACTAAGTGCTACAAAATTATGCTTCTCCATTATTTCTACCTGCTAGTCCTGATTCTCTGGCACACAGAAAATAAGGGCAATCAATTCCCTAAAATATCTGAAGACAGGTCTCATTCTGCCACCCGACTCAAACATTGCCCTCTCCCCGCTGAAGACAAAGGAGGAGGAGGCTAGGCTGCAGTGGGAGGAGTACTCACACAGACACAGGTATTATACATGGGCTGGGAGTACTCACACAGACACAGGTATTTATTATACATGGGCTGCAGTGGGAGGAGTACTCACACAGACACAGGTATTATACAGGATGCTCAAGCAGTCCTTCGACATCTCATCACTTACTGAAAAGAAAGGAGCAACATTATTTCTCATAGAAAACACAGTGTAACATTAGCACACTTCTGGAATGTGAGGAAATGTTCTAGTCGGGCATGTGCTGTGTCCCTCAGTCCCAGCTCTAGGGAGGCAGGCACTGCACAGGCACTTAAGACTGTGCAGCTTTAAGTGAACACACAAGTTCCTCACTACACTGCAGTGCCGCCAGAAAAAGACTCAAGGTCTGTTTTCAGAAGCAGAACTACTAGAATCCCGACCACTCCTCATGTCCATTCCCATGAAAACTCTGCTGGCAGAAAATAAGGGCATCACTTCTGCTTCCAACTTGCCAACCGGTGGCTTAGGTTATGTAGTTATAATTAATTATATTAGGAAAGTGGCTTCTAATGTCTGATATGCTGTCAATATCAATACTATCAATTCCAATAAAGAACTATTTATGATCAGAACAAGACAGTAGTACAAAAAGTAACTTAATTTTATGTCCCCGCAAACCCAGAGATGAATAACCCTGAGTAGGAGCCTTGGAGGAATGCTCTATGTGGCAGTGTACTTATTTTTAAACAGTGTCCACTCTCCTTCCTTCTCACTGCCCTAAACTCTAACATCTGTATCTCCCTCAAGATCCCAATGAACAGTCTGTCAGATTAGCCTGATCAGACAGATGGGCCACTCGTACTTTTGGACTATGAGGTATGTGGTGTTCCTCATGACTACCTCTCAACTTATTTTACCTTGCTTATTCATTTAATGACTTCAGAGTACAGTGGATAAAAATCACTTCATAGTTCTCAACTTTTCATTTCCAAAGGGAGTTAGACTCATTCATCAAGAATTTGCTCACTACTCATTTTAGTGTTGAGTTGCAAGCAAAAGAGGAAGAGAAGTCCCACTCCTCATGGTACCTATAAAATCTACTGGAAGGGGAGAAACCAAGAGTGACCAACAAGCCATTATAACAGCAGTTATCAACCTGTGTCATGACCCCTTTCACAAGAGTCACATATCAGGTATCTTGCATATCAGGTATTTACATTACAATTCATAACAGTAGTAAAATTACAATTACAAAGTAGCAACAAAAATAACTGTATGGTTGGCATCACCGCACAAGAGAAATTGCATTAAGAGTTGCAGCATTAGGAAGCACTGCACTAAAAGATGCTCCATGCTATCAGATGGAGTACAAAGTAATTCACTCCAAAGAGCATGAGAGGAGAGCATGGTGACACATGTCTGTAGTCCTGGAGGCAGGAGGATCAGGAATTTACACTTATCCTCAGCCGCAAAGAGTTCAAGGCTAGCCTGTCTCACCCCAGCCCCACCAAATAAATAAGTTCTTTTAACTACTATTGCACAATGAAGTCTTACATAGTAATGTATCCTGTTGATATAGGTGCAAATTTAAAACCTGTGTAAATATTACACACACACACACACACACACACACACACACACACGATGTTAACCAAAGTGATCACTAGCTTTTAAGGGCAGAGTGTGCCTTTGTGGTAGAGTTTTTAAAAATTAATTATTAAAACCTAAAAAAGAGTGACTGTCACACATGTATGTTATAAAAATAATAGATCCAATTCATCCAGCTTAAACGATCACTTATTATGCAAACACTCACTCACTTTTTGCCATCTATGACTCTGGCAATGAATGAACTTTTTTTCATTATTTCCTTAGAGACAAGGGCTTACGTAGCTCTTGGTGTCCTGGAAAGCACTATGCAGACTGTCAGAGAGCTGGCAGAGAGGAGCTACACCACCACATCCAACATGACTCAACTTTACAGAAGAGCATGGATCTCCTTTCTAAAAGAAGCCTGATGGGTGATGGGCTGTTCAAACAACATGATCTTCCCAGGTACCCTTGGGTTATTAATATACAATTAATAGTATGTTGTTTAGCCAGGGATGGACACAGCAACTTACAACTGACTGGAAGACATGTTCTTCTATCTCAGAAAAGAGCAGCTCCTGCCAATGGTCACCACACTGGCACAGGCACCTAAGATGAAGACCAGCACCCAACCAGCATACTTACTTTTTAGTTTCTGTCCCCGGATAGAGATGGTAGGCCTCATAAGAATTTCTACAAGAAGCTGAAAACCAATAAATAAATAAATAAATAAATAAATAAATAAATTCAAAGCATTTTTTAAACATGAATTTTTTTAAAAGATGTATTTATTTTATGTATATGTGAGTACACTGTCCCTGTCTTCAGACACACCAGAAGAGGGCACTGGATCCCACTACAGATGGTTATGAGCCACCATGTGGTTGCTGGGAATTGAATTCAGGACCTATGGAAGAGCAGTCAGTGCTCTTAACTTCTGAGCCATCTCTCCAGCCCCCAATTCAAAGCATTTTTAAAAGGCCAAATTTTAAGTTAAGACAGTCACACATACACACACATACCTCTACCCAGAACTTAGAGAGCAAAGACAGCAAGATTAGTGATTCAGGCCATCCTCAGCTTCAGTGCAAGTTAGAGACTAACCTGGACAGTAAAGGAACTTGTCTCAAAAAAAATCCAAAAATAAAGGAAAACTTGCAGACACCCAATGATGTGTTTAAACATATGTAGGCATTCACATACACACAGAAGCTTTAATGAATTAATAAGTAAATGAATGTGATGATAACCAAATAAAAGCGATAAAACAGCTATTAACAATTGATAGAAAAGGAATTACAAACACATGAAAATATCCAATCTCACCCTCAAAAGGATACACATATTTACAACTATGGAAAAAAATCTTAATAATAAAAAAGAGAAATCCCAATTTGAAAATGGAATAGGAAAGGCTGACAGTCCTTTAAAGAGAAGCAAATGACAAACTCAGGAAAGACAGTCAGCATCACTGGCCATCAGGAAAATACAAATCCAAGTCAAAGTGGTGAATCTCACTGCTACTGGAATTGGGTAATGAAGATGACAGGTGATAAAAGTATTGGTAAAAACAAAGAGAAATCAGAATATGAAAGGGGTATGAAATGGTACAGCCTCTTTGGAAAACAGTCACCCAGTTCCCCTAATTACACCAAGTTATCATGTGACCCAGCAATTTCACTCCTAGGTACACACACAAGAGAGAGGAAAACGTGTCTCCACAGACACTTGCTCAAGAGTGTTCAGGCAGTAGTCTTCTCTACAGTCAACTATGTGGAGAGCTTCGGGGCCTGCTTCTAGAAACCTGGCAAGAATCTGACATTGGGCCAGGACACAGAAGTAAGCTCAGGCAGGCATTTGATTTTTGGGCTACAACAAAGAAGTAGGCTTCAGGCATGAAAATGACTTTGGGCTAGGACAGGGAAGTAGGCTCAGGTATCTTGGTCATCCTGATAAGCCCCTAGAAACATCGATCACAGGACCTTGTTTATTGCCTTACTTGTTCCTTGACTATTTGTGTTTATTGTCTTGCTTGTTCCTTAACCTAGAACTGACTGTATTATTTGCATGTAATTAAAATAGTATAAAAGCAGACTGGGAAAAAATAAACCCGCCTCAGCCTCAGAAAAGGCTGGGGTCATGCTACAGTGTAGTCTAATGGTCCTTTTCTTTTTAATCCTCCCTCTCCCCCTGGAGAACCTGTTGACTGACTGAGCTAGCTTGGTCACAACTACCTATCAACAGGTACAGATACACAAACAGTGCTATATATCCATACAGTGGAGTATCATTTGGCAACACAAAAAGGAGTATTTACACATGCTTCTACATGGATGAAAGCACTGTGCTATGTCAAAGAAGCCAATCACAAAAACCCATGTATTACACTGTTCCACTTATAGAAAATAAGTTCCAGAACAGCAACTATAGAGTCAAAAGGGAGATTAGTGGTTGCCAGGGGCAGGAGGATGACGATAGTGGAGTACCAGCTAATTATCTTTGGGGTATGATGAAACTGTTCTGACTGTGACCTCTGAATACAATGAATTGTACACACTATACTCAACCTTAGCCGAAAGAGAGAGACAGAGAGAGACAGAGAGAAAAAAGAACTCCATATCTCAATAATTCCAGTTTTAAAAAAAAAAAAAAAAAAGAACTGTAAAGAAATGTTGTAGTGGTGTGAATTAGTTAAACCACTTTGGCTCTTGGTGAGTCACTCTTCCAGCCATCCGCCAGAGCCCTCTGGATTTGAGAATGAAAGACACACACACAGAAGCTAATTTTGATATGCTTTGACTAGCTCAATGGCTGGGCATTTCTAATCCTCCCTGAGGCTAACAAACACCCTGCTCTGGTATTCCTGAGTTAATATCTTTTAAAATATATATTTCATCTCTGTACCCCAGACCCAACTGGGTTAGTGGCCTCTAGGTCCACTTTCCTGGATTCTTACATGCCAGCAGGCCTTTAAGATTCATCTTTTTCTTTCATTTTAACAGGAAGGGTGATGTGTAGGAGGAGCTAAGGTAGGAGGAGTACTGAGAGGAAGAAAAGGAGTAAGAAGAGGAGGAGAAGGATAGGAGAAGCTAGGTGATGAAAGAGAGTAAGAGGGGGGAGACAGGGAGGCAGATATTCATGTATCTCCACCAGTCAAAGATAGTTGTTATATCTAGGTTGGTCAGTGGGTTACACCTCTGATTGAACAATTCCAAATTTATAACGCTTATGATTAACATTATTTAAAAAAAAATGTATAAATGCAAAAAGGAAAAGGGAGGATGGGATAGGGGTTTTCTAAGGGGGGTGGAATGGGGATAGGGGATGGCATCTGAAGTGTAAATAAAATATCTAATAAAAAAAATAAAAGCTGGAAAAAAAAAAAGATTCATCTTTTTCCTTCTCTGTTATGGTGATTCTCTGTCTCTCCTCTCTCCTGGCCCCTTGCCCATGGAATCTAAAAGTCCCACCTCCATCTTTCTGCCTACCATTAGGTGTACAGCAATTCTTTATTATCAATCAAAGCCAGCTGGAGGCAGGGACCCCTCAGGTCTGAAAGCATGGCTTTTGGGAGCTGAAATAAGACAAAACATTAGAACCAATCCCCAATATCTCACCTTTTCTGTCCAAATTTTTAAAAAGGCTCTTCTCTTAGATACAAATTGAGCATAAACATAACAACTATGTAAATTACAAAGTATGATGTATAATTAACATCCCAGTCCATCATATTTGTCAATTAGATAAAGTACTCTACCCATTATCCTAACTTAATGAGCTTATAATTCTGTACCTGAGTTATGTTAAACAACTTGAGTTTGATTATGAGAGACAATAATTAGTCTTCAACCCCACCAGAAATCTGAGAATGAATTAAATATCATCTGAAGATAATCGAAAGCACAAAGCATAGCTTCCAAAACTTAAACCAATCTGTAGAGACAGCTAATTACCTGGACAGTCCCTTATTCCTCAAAACCCTGCAGTATCAGTCTTCAGCCTCTGGCCCAGGACCATCTGACACATCTTGAAATGAAGGAGGAACTATGAAGGACTTGTTTACTGTCTTGGCAGAGCTAAACTGTCGACCACCCTGCATTGTGTGTCCTTTCTTGGTCAGTATTTTTGTCTGTACATGAATAGGGTAATTTTTGCCCAGTGGCTATTCTGCCATAACTGGAGCAACTCCATATGGAGGTTTTGATGCTCAATTTCTTCTTTAAACCAAGAAGGGGGTATTGTCAGGTCTCTAGTCAAATGATCTTTAATAATGAATTAATATTAAATATCATAATCTGTGGATTCCTGATGTTTTTAAAAACTATCTATCTATATAAAATATATCTGAATTGTTGAACGTTGACTACTCTTAGCTATTTCTATTTGAATATTGTAAAAAGCACCCTAATAAGATTAGGTCAGAATCTAATATAACCATGAGTTTATTACCTGGTCCTTAATTGGCATTACTTAATCATTCTAAACAGTTTGTAAGAGCAGTATTTAGAAGTACTCCGTCTAAGCCTTGTATTTTGTTTGTTTGTTTGTTTGTTTGTTTGTTTTTTTGGTTTTTTTCGAGGCAGGGTTTCTCTGTGTAGCCCTGGCTGTCCTGGAACTCACTCTGAAGACCAGGCTGGCCTCAAACTCAGAAATCCGCCTGCCTCTGCCTCCCAAGTGCTGGGATTAAAGGCGTGCGCCACCACCGCCCGGCTTAAGCCTTGTATTTTTTAAATGAGTTGCATAGACACAATGGAATTAATAAGAATAACAATATTAATTCCAATTTTTGTATCAATATAAGAAATTTACTGGAAAGATGGCTCAGTGGTTAAGAGCACTGATTGCTCTTCCAGAGGTCCTGAGTTCAATTCCCAGCAACCACATGGTGGCTCACAACCATCTATAATGGGATTTGGTGTGTCTAAAGACAGCTACAGTGTATTCATATACATTAAATAAATAAATAAATCTTTTTTAAAAAAAGAAATGTATATCAATGAAAACCTTAAATCTGCATCAATCTATAAATTCTGTACCAATGTAAAATTATAACTTCAATTTGTATCAATTATAAAGATTTCTACCAATGTGAGATTGTGGCTATATGATGTTTTGCTTAAGAATAAATTTAGTAATCCATCCCAGCTATTTATTTCCTTCCTGTTCAAAATTATGACCACTTCAGAATCATCCCTTAAAATGACAACCCACCTATAACTTATAAAATAACCATAACCAGACATTCAATCCCAAGGGACCAGGATGATGACTCTCCATAACTTCTTCCTGCTGAATGGGGGCAACGAGAGATTCTTTAAACAAGTGGGGAGGAGTAGGGAAACTAGAAAACTTGGCTAGACTTAAGAAAGCTAGCTTTAGCATCTGCTATGAAGTCTCTGTATGCTTAGAAGACTCAGGTCTTGACTGAAGTTCTGACTGGATCTGTCTGAAAAGCTAGACGAAGCAAAGTCATCTAGAATCACCATGTTGGGGATTGGTTCTAATGCTTTATCTTATTTTGGCTCCCAAAAAGCCGCACTTCCAGACCTGAGGGTCCCTGCCCCCAGCTGGCTTTAATTAATAATAAAGAAATGCTATACAGCCATTGACTGGGCAGGAAAAGTGGGCTTTTAGATTGTGCAGGCAATTGACCAAGAGAGAGGGGAGAGGACAAGGACCATGACTCGGAAGGAGAGGGATCAGATTTAAGAGTTGCAGGAGAGAAAGGGTCCAACAATGTAGGTGAAAAGGGAATGCTGGCCTCTGTGTGTGTGTGTGTGGGGGGGTTCCCCAGAAGGTAACGAGGTAGCAGAGATGAAATACAGAATTTCGAAGGTATTAAGCCTGAAATACTGGAGGGAAATGTATGCTAGTCATGGGGAGGATTAGAAGTGTCCAACCATTGAGCTAGTCAAGACATACCAAAATTAAGAGTGACCCTCTAGGAGCATAAAGCAGTTTAACTAATTCATCATTACCAAATGTGGATTTTGTTTGTTTGTTTTTCTTTTTTTATATTGGCTTAGTAAAGACTTAAAAGATACAGAAGAAAGGGCTTCTTCTTGCTGGTGTGTTCTATTTCCTTATTTGAGCAGTAAGACAAAACAATTTATTTTGTAGAAATTATCAGTGTGCTCTTCTGTATCAAGACTAGGCTTATATAACAAAAATCCTGAAAAATAAACATACACTGGGGGTAACCAGATGGCTGTACAGCTCTTGCACAAGACACATACACCGGGGTAACCAGATGGCTATGCAGCTCTTGCACAGGACAGGTTAGACTCTTACATGGCAACTCACAACCATCTACAACTCCAGTTCTGGGGATCTTCCACCTTCTTCTGGCCTCTGCAGGCAAGTGTACACACATGGGGCACATAAACTCATGCAGGTACACACACTACCACAAAATATATATAAATAAAAATTTAAAACTTTTAAAAAGATATGCAGAAGGGAGAAATTATGTGATTATAATTTAAAAAATAAAAGAAATAATTTTAAAATTTTATTAGTTTTTATTTCATGTATGGTGGTGTTTTGCCTGTATATATGTATGTCTGTGTGAGAGGATCAGATTCCCTGGAACTGGAGTTATGAATAGTTGTGAGCTCCCATCTGGGTGCTGGGAATTAAACCTATGTCCTCTGGAAAAGCAGCTAGTGCTCTTAACTACTGCGATCTCTCTCCAGCCCAAAAGAAATTAATTGTTAAAAATACATACATACATACATACATACATACATACAGCATATTTGTGATGGTATACCTATACCATAAAAAGATACTTTTACAATTTGTTCCTGGGATTTAAGTTCATAAAAGTTGGTATAAGCTGCAGATTAATAAGTAAAAGAGACATATATTTTGGTCCCAAAAGTCTGTAAAAATTAAAAAAAAAATGTGAAAAAAACTAAATGTTCAACTGGAGTCTAAGCAAATAAACTAAGGTATAACTATGCCAGGAAATATGAACTCGATATTTAAAATATGGAATATGTAGGTATACATGGGAAAAGAACAAAGTAGAAGAGAGTATACTGGATAGATGACCTGCCAGTGTATGGGAGGAGAAAGGAAACTTAGCTGGGGGTGGGGAGCATTTGCGTATGCACATGCATCTAAACCAAGAACATCTCTGGTACACACAAGACACTAGTGATCACAGCAGCTTCCAAGGAAGATATCAGGACACCTTTCACTTGTATGTTTTAGCACTTCAAAAAAATTCTTTCAAAGCAAATACTACCATGCTTCAACATAAGAAGAGTGCCACTGATCTCAAAGTTAAGATCCAGACCAGAAAAATGCTCAACAGGATAAGGTACAAGCAACCAATCTGATAACCTAAGTTGAATCCACAGGACTCACATCGTGGAAGAACCAAACCACAAGAGGGTGCATGTGCATTGTTTGTCACTCACGCACGCACACTCAAATATAGAATAAATTTTATAAATTAAAAGTTAAGCTGGTGGTGGTAACACATACCTTTAATCCAGTACTTGGTAGGCAGAGGCAGATAGATCCCTGTGAGTTAGAGGACAGCCTGGTCTACACAGAGATATCCAGGCCAGCCAAAAAAAGCAGCATAGTGAGACCATGTCTCGAAAAATAAAACAAACAAAAAGTGTTTTTTTTTTTAAGTTAAAAGATCTGAAATATTTGCTATAAAATCTGAAATTCTTCTTGCCTCTTGTTTTAAATTTTCAATGACTTAAGTATTAACAGCATTAAACAGCTACTTACATCCACACCTCCAAATAAGTCAAAAATATATGTATTTGGATATGTAGCTTCTTGAGTAAATTTCCTGTCTTCAGTTACAAACGCCATAGCCTCCATAGAGAGAAGAGGAGAAATCTCCTAGTTCAAAAAGTACAAACAGATTCCATTTTAGAATTTAATAGACAAGACACTAAAATATCACTGTACTATGCATTTTAGTAACAAACTGAACCACCTTGAACATAAAGCTAGCCCTCAGTGAAGTATCTGGGACCCTTGGAGTCCTTTTCCCATGGAATCTGGCTGCTGTGACTGATTTCAATGACTAGAGTATGGAGAAGTGACACAGCACACTCAGACATCAGCCTTACAAAGGGCTAGCACAGTTGGCTTTTGCTACCATAGAACCAACCCCACTGCCATGCTATGAAAGCTGAGCAGGTAGCTCAGGAAAGCTAGGATGTGTATCCTTAAGCTGACTTCCAGCAGCAGCTTGCCAGGGTACCAGGAAGGCCATTTTGGACAGTCCAAACATCTTCAGGCCCTACAACAAACACTACAGGAAGCAGATGAACTTCTGGTTCACTGTTGAGAACTGCTGAGAGAAGATGGTAGCAGCTACTTGATATCACTAGGTATCACAAGAAACTGGTTCTGCAGCCATAACCAAATCTCTGTCAGACTATGACCTCCTGAAGGAAGTGCTTGGAAACTTCTTCAAGTCAAAGGTATTCTGATGGTCTTCCATGGCCACCCACAGGCATCTCTATGTCACTTGTGACATTTGTCACTTTACTTTGTAACTATTTACAAATCTTGAGTTTTATTCCCTAGACTAAATCAGTGTTCCCTGAAGAGAAACTGAATTCCCTGAACATTTGAACAGATTCTTTGTATTTCCTCCTCGAAGTTTCAAGGCAGGGCAAGTATAATAGGTGCCTACAGTGGATCTCAAACTCTGGAAGGGGCATAGCATCCTTTCTTCATAAAAGGCAGTAACAGAAAGAACTCTTGCAGAACACTATGGTTCAAGTGTGTGCAGAATGAATAAAGCAAGTGCACCACACATCAAGGTCACTTGGATATTAACTTCCCAAGCCTTCAGTTTTACCTCCATTCTGTAACAGAGATTTGGCAGGTTTTTGGAAAACACCTTTGGATTTTGTTGTTTTGAGACACAATCCCTAACTTGCTTGGAACTAACTATGTAGTAAAGGATAGACAGCCTTGTACTCAGAGATCCACCTGACACTGGCCTCCCAAATGTCGGGATTAAGAGTGTGCAGGCACCACACCCAACTTGGAAAGCATTTTAAGGCACCTAGTGAGGCTGTAATGACTTCTATCAATCAGACTGTGAAAAGATAAATATGTAATACCTCTTCCTAAAGGGAATAACTACGTTTATTTAATAAGCAAGTTTAGAATAAACCTTTGAGATATAGTCATCAACGCTTTGCCTTTGAAGACTACTGGAGTATTCAGTGTTGTTACGACTGCAGGCTTACACAGGTTACAACTGTGGCTCCAGCTGCTTCTCTAAACTCATGTTTAGAGAACATGAACCCAAGTCAGAAGCAATGAGTGTGGGCCAGCACTGAGATAGCACTCGAGTTGGAAAACAAGTGTCTAGAATAATGTCATAGTACTCTCAACCTGACCGGCAGTCTAACTTTAACCTTACATTAGTGACAATTACTGACAACATAAAGAGCTGAGCCACTCAGACCCTTCAGTGATAAAGGCCTTTAAAATTTTTTTTTTTAATAAAGAAAATCCTCTTAATAAATTTCTTATATAGACATAATTAAGAATGATTCTGCAAAATGAATTTTATCTATTGTCAAATTAACAATTTCAGTATTGTGTATTTGAGATGATCACCAGTTTCTCATAGTAATAGAGCATTGCTAGACTGTATCAGATTCCCAGTTACAAAATCAGTTCTAGACTGTAATGAAGAATAACCAAAAAGTAAAGGCAATCAATCAAAACCAATTGCCTTAGTCTAAAATGTCGAACACAGTGATTCTAGCAGAGCTTCTTCCAAATTTTTCTCAACTGGAAGATGTGTAAGGAATCATGGACCTCAAATAAAGAGCCACCTTGGATGAAAACTTCATGTATTCTAAACTTTGGCCATACCCCTTATCCTTCAAAATCTTCATTTTCATATTTGATAATATAAATTTTCCATTATGGATAATTTTCTCTTCATTTTATGCACGTTGAAATGATACTTACGTCATCTTTTTTAAAAAATTCTTTTCAAAAAGAACGTCATCTAGGGATAGGAGTGGGGATAGAGGCTCTGGGTACAATTCCAGCCTAGCATATATATGCAAGGCCTGGGCTCGGTTCCTAGCACCACAGGAGGTAGGGTGCGGGAAACACTCAAATTCCTGGGCACTGGAATAACTAGTGATTGTTTTCTTCTTTTAATGTTTCTGAACTTCTCCAGTGTTCTACAGCTCATATAAAAACTGGCTATTTTTAAAAGGTCAATAGTTTGGGGCATCTGAAGACCCTGAGCACAGCCTCTGTAAGACTCCTATCAGTTACCTTGAGAATGTTTTGGCACTCAACGAAGTCACTGTGCAGATGGCTGGTGGCATACAGCTTAAGGAGCAACTGAGGAATTCCACTCCATTTGGACAATTTGTCTCTCTCCGTCAAAAAGGTCTCAGTGAACTGTGAATAAAAAAAAAAAAATAAAAACAAAGGAACATTTTATTATCAAGGAAGACGTTTTGGCAAAAGAGAGCAGCTGACTCCCAAACAGCCAAGGAAACAACTTAAAAGTGCTCTGAAGAACTCTTCAGGCACTTACAGCAGCTTATAAAGCTGCTCCTGACATAGTACTATTCTGAACCTACCCCTACTCATCAGTCTATGCTTTCCCCAGTGCACACTCAAGACTCCAAATTCAGCTGTGTTTTCTCTACTTGATCTCCCCTGCCCAGAGGCTCTCTCTCTAGGCTTTCCTAGAGAGAAATGCTGTTTTCCTTCAAACAGCAAAACAATGAGGACCAGCAAGATGACCCAGTGGGTAAAGCTGCTTGCTGTATTAGCCTGAGAACCTGACTGACTCCTGGATTCCATGTAAAGGGGAGGAAGGGACTCATTAACACCACATACCATCCTCTGACCCCCACAGGCACACCATAGCACAAGGGTATACACACACACTTAATTAAAAATTTAAAGAAACTTTTAATTAAAATTTTAAGTTATTGTTTATTTTATGTGTATGGGTGTTGTGGCTACATGTAGGTTTGTACACAACTTTTGCCTAGTGCCCATGAAGGCCAGAAGAGGATGCCATATCTCCTGGAACTAGAGTTACAAACAGCTGTGAGCTGCTATGTTTATAAAAGAACTTTTAAAAATTCTGAACTACATAGTGAGTTCTAGGTCAGCTTGGTATAGAGACCCTGCCTCAAAACAAAGCAATAGAGGGAGGAAGAGAGGGAAGGAGGGATTGATGAAGGCAGGTGATGAGAGATGGCTCAATGGTTAAGAGCATTTCCTATTCTTACAAAGGACCCAAATTTGGTTCCCAGCACACATGTGGGGCAGCTCACAACCACAAATAACTCTAGTTCCAGGAATCTAATACCCTCCTTCCAGTCTCTGCCTGCACCCACACGTGTGGCAAACATTCACACAGATAGATAGGTAGGTAGGTAGGTAGATAGATAGATAGATGTTTAAATACAGGCCAACAGCTAGAAACTTTAGTTGGCTTTCTTCTCTCTCCTTCCTAAGGCCTTAGGGCCCCTACTCTACTCAAAGGCTTCATCTATCTCATAGTTTAACCTGCTGCACATAGTTCCTAGTTCATCTGCCCCTTTCCTTCTCTGGATCACAACTACTCCAAAGCAGATACCAAACTGTGAAAACACACACTCACTCACTCACTCACTCACTTACTCACTCACTCTCTTTCTCTCTCTTTCATTCAACTGCAGAGTTCTTGCATAGAGCAGGGGCTAAGTAAATGTCTGAAGGTACCACCAAGAGCAACAGCACAATGACAGAACATGAGTAGATTATAAAGAGTCACAAACATTTCACCATTACAAACACCAGACACAAACTTTTTGTGGTTCAATCAAATCAAAAGCATCTTGTTACAGCTTGTACAGAGCAAACAAACCTTTAATAATGTTCGGTTTATCTGAATACACATGCCCCATGATAATGAACAAGTCTCATAATTCTGTCTACACTGTGTCTTAGATCATGGCATGAGTGGGTAACAGAGAGTGCGCAGAAGAATGCATTTCTTAGGGTGAAACACAGGAAACTACTTCTTACAACAACAACAAAAAATGTCTGGATAACAGCAATGTTACAGTGTTTAAGCTCAAAATCAACACAAGCCTCCCCTGCAAAAAAGATAAAAACCCCTTTCTTTTCTTTTCTTTTTTTTTTTTTTTTTTTTTTTTTTGGTTTTTCGAGACAGGGTTTCTCTGTATAGCCTAGAACTCACTCTGTAGACCAGGCTGGCCTCGAACTCAGAAATCCGCCTGCCTCTGCCTCCCAAGTGCTGGGATTAAAGCGTGCGCCACCACCGCCCGGCTCCCCGTTCCTTTCCTTAAGCAAAGCAAGAAGCAAACCTACAGCTGAGACCCTTCAGAAGCCATTCCTACAGAGAATCTGTGCACTAGAGAATCCTAAACAGTATTACAAATGGGAAATCACAAGCTAATAATCTACCAGGAGAATCTAGGGGAAATAAGCACAAAAATAAATAAATAAATAAATAAACAAACAAACAGGGCAAAAGAAATAAAAGAAATTAAAAGCAGAAAACTACACAAGCATTGACAATACCTTTTCTTTTATTTCAAGCTATTCTGGAAAGGTCAATTAACAGATAAAATGTTTAACTACAGCATCTAACAACTGGCTAAGATTATTAAACTCAGGAATGAATGAGAGATTATTACTACCAATGACTAGAGCAGAAGAGACTATAGGAAAGTACTGAAGATGACCATATGTCAACAGTAGAAATAAGCTAAAGGAAATGACTATGAGAACACAGGCTGTGAAACTGACAGAGACAGCAGCAGGCAGAGACCTATAAGCCCCAAGACACTGACTTAGTGATGATTCAACAGCAACAACTAAGACTGGAAAGAAAAAAGCCTAGATCCAGACAGAAGGCTTCACATAGTATCAAACATTTAAAGAAGAATTAACACAAACACCCAGATTCCTCAAAATAGGTGAGGCCAGTATCTGGTAACCAATCTAGGCAAATACACCACAAGAAAACTAAGTGTCAATCTCTCTTACCAATACAGATACAAAAACCTAGCAACACATACAGCAAAAGCAAGCAGAAATAATCCAACATACCATCGATTAGATACAGAAAACAACAGCCTACAGGACGCCCTCAGGATATGTCAAAAGACACAGATGAAAAATGGCAACAACCAAACATGTTTTCATGATTAACACTCTCCACATACTAGAAGAACTTTCTCAATTAGCATTTACAACCTAACATCATGCTAACTAGTAAAGACGAATGTTTTCCTACTAAGATCAAGAAGAAAAATGACCTAAAGATGTCCACGCTTACCAACTGCGTTTAACAATATACTAGAAACATAAATGTGAACAACTGGGCAAGAAAAATAAATAAGAGACTTGAACTGGAAATATGGAATACTGTTTGTAGATAACATGATCCTAATTATCAATTACACTTTATAGTAGCATTAAAAGTAAGATGTTTGCCCAGCATGGTGGCACATGCCTTTAATCTTAGCACTCAAGGCCAGCCTGGCCTAAAAAGTGAGTTCCAGGACAGCCAGGGCTCTGTTATACAGAGAAATCCTGTCTCAAAAACAAGACAAAACAAGATATTTAACAGCATCAGTGCAAGACTTAAAAAATAAATAAATAAACACTGTTAAACTAAACACTGTTAAAAGATATTAAAGAGCCGGGCAGTGGTGGCGCACGCCTTTAATCCCAGCACTTGGGAGGCAGAGGCAGGCGGATTTCTGAGTTCGAGGCCAGCCTGGTCTACAGAGTGAGTTCCAGGACAGCCAGGGCTACACAGAGAAACCCTGTCTGGAAAAACCAAAAAAAAAAAAAAAAAAAAAAAAAAACCAAAACAAACAAACAAACAAACAAAAGATATTAAAGGATGCTCAGGACACCAAGGCAGAAGGATCTCAACTTCAAGGCTAGGCTGAATTATACAGTGAGAACTTGTCCAAAAAGACAAAACAAAACAACAAAAGCCATGGAAAAACATCGCATGTTCAACGAGGTGATTTTACTGACTTGATAATATCTTCCATACTGCTTATTATTACTAAAACAATATTGCTCGTGCTGTTGATTTGATGTAATTCCTATCAAAGTCCAGTTGTCTTCATTGTAGAAATTAGTAATTTACTCTCATGTGGGAATGCCAGGGATCCAGAACAGTTAAAAGAGTCTTGAAGTTGGAAGAATTGTAATCCTGAATTGCTGATTTGTAAGTTCATCACAAGTCAACACCAATCAAGACTGGATTAACAGACTGGGCATAAAAAAAGACACCCTACACCAGTGGAACAGCAATGACATTCCCTAATGGTTATGCAGTTTTTGCTTTGCTTGTTTGGGGGGTGATTTGTTTGTCTTTCTTAGGTTTGTGAGACAGTCTGTGTAGTCCTGACTGGCCTGGAACTCACTATGGTGAACAGTTTGACCTCAAATTCGAATAGACCTGCCCATCTATGCCTCCTCAGTGCAGGGATTGAAAAACAGGTGCTACCCACCACATCCTGAGGTTAATTGTTTTGGTTTTTTGTTTTTTGGACAAGACCGTCAAAGCATAGAACAGTTTCCTCAACAAATGTTACTAGTACAAGTGAATATCTCTAAGCAAAAAAACAGAAAAAAAACAAAAAAAAAAAAAAAATGTGCTTGCAAGTATGAGGATACAAGTTCAATCTCCAGAACCTACTTAAAGAAATAAAAATTAAAAAATGCCAATGTGGTAGGCATACTTGTAAACCCAGAGCTGCAGAGCTGGAGACAGGAGGATTCCCTGGGCTGATTGGTTGGCCAAACTGGGCTACTCAGGGAGTTCCAGGTCAGTGAGAGACCCTGCCTCCAAAAACAAGGGCAACACCTAAGAAACAACACCAAAGGCTGTTTTTGTACACTGCACCCGCACACAGGCACGCACGCACGCGCGCACACACACACACACACACACCAGAAGAGAAAAACTATTACATCAGGCATACTGTCTGAAGCCACACAGCAAAAAACAGGAAAAAAATATTTAAAGCACAGAAAAGAAGGATTAAAAAAAAAATCACACCAACTATTGAATTCAGTGATGTTATCTTTTGAAAGTAAAGAAAAATATAAGTTTTCTCAGACAAAACTTGACCTCTCCTACCAGAAATATGAGAGTTAGCTCTTTAGAGACAAGGAAACTGATACTGGTGAGAATCTCTGTGGCTACCTATCTCTTGTAATGTGTCTTCTGTATACTATACACAAAGAGAGCTGATGAAACAAATGGATACAAATTAACTTTTTAAAATCTAAATTAATCTAAAATGCAAATAACAACAATTATCAGGTGATTGTAGCATCTAGAGAATGACCTGAATGTCAGCAATATAAATGAGAGGGGACTGAGATGCTCTTTCTACCCACAAACACTGCCTGACTGTTAGGAATGCTCCAAACTCCAGGACAACCAATACAAGCAAATCACTATATAATACCATACACACCTCTTTTGAAGCCTAGGTTAGCCTCAAACTAGCAGCAATCTTCTGCCTCAGCCTCTGGAATGCTGGGATTACAGATATAAGCACACACCCAACTAAAAATGACTTTAAAATAAATATGATTGGGGCTGAGAACATGGCTCCCTCAGTAAATTGTCTGCCACCACAAGCACAAAGGCCTGAGTTCAGATCCCAGCACCCTCTAAAAGCCAGGTGCAACAGCATACAGCTATAATCCCAGCACTGGAACTCAGTGGCCCCCCAGACTAGTTGAATAGATGAACACCAAGGTAAGAGAGAGGCTGTGTCCCCCCAAAAGAAAAACAAACAAACAAAAAAAAAATAAGTGAAAAGTGTCAAAGCAGGCAGACTTAAGATCAAACTTTGATCTCCACACATTCATGCCCATACACAGGAACACAACATCTACAAACGTACATAAACCACACACACACACACACACACAAGTATAGATAATACACTAAAAGAGGAGTCAGTACAATCATATAATGCTCAATTAATCCACAGAAGCTGAAAAAAATGAAAGGTTAAGAAAACAAATACAGGGCTGGAGAGAGCTCAGCAGTTAAGAGCACTGACTGCTCTTCCAGAGGTCCTGAGTTCAATTCCCAGCAACCACATGGTGGCTCACAGCCATCTGTAATGGGGATCCGATGCCTTTTTCTGGTGTGTTTAAAGACAGCAACAGTGTACTCACATACATGAAATAAATAAATAAATCTTTAAAAAAAAAAAAAAAAGAAAGAAAGAAAACAAATACACGAGGCCAGCCTGGTCTACAGAGTGAGCTCCAGGACAGCCAGGACTACACAGAGAAACCCTGTCTCAAAAAAAAAAAAAAAAAAAAAAGAAAGAAAGAAAGAAAACAAAACAAAACAAATACAATGCAGCTGTACCTGTGGTAGAATCTACCTTCTTATGTCACTAATTGATGTACAAATCCATGCATGATCAAACGCACCAATGTCTGCATACCAGTTTTAGAAAATAATTAGAAACTATCAATTAAAAGTCTATGAGTAAAATATAGTAGTATATACCTGTCAGTGAAATAAGTGGGGGAAAAAAGCCAACTATATGTTGTCCAAGAAAACCCCTTTTGTGACTAGAGAGATGGCTTGTGGTTAGGTGCCTGTACCACTTTTACAGAAGACCCAAGTTCAATTCCCAGCACCAACATCAGGCAGCTTACAACCAGCAGTAACTCTAGTTCCAGGGGGATTCTATTGCTCTGGCCTCCCCTGGTACCTGCTTTATATGTACATACCCAACACAGACTTATGCAAATACTCATAAGTAAAATAATAAAATACATTCTTTTTTAAAGAGCTACTTTAAATGTAACATTATGTATCTGTTAAAAGTATAGGGACAGAGTCCAACATGGTAACACACATTTGTAACACATTACTTAGGAGGTAGAGGCAGAAAGGTCAGGAGAAGTTCAAGGCCAGCCTTAGTTACCTAGTGAGTTCAATGCTAGTAAGGGTTACATGAGACTCTGTCTCAAATCAACAACAATAGCAACAACAACAACCAGAAGTGTAGAGAGAAGCTCAAGACTAAACACTGATCTTCTAAAGGACCCAAGTTTAGTTCCTAACACCCATAAGGCAGATCACAAGCATCTTTAACTACAGTTCCAGAGGATCTGATACCCTGATACCCTCTTCTGACTTCCATGGGCACCATGCATGCATGCAGTGTGTGTGTGTGTGTGTGTGTGTGTGTGTGTGTGTGTATATGTATATATGTATATGTGTGTATGTCTATACACACACACATATGTGCAAGCAAAATACTCATATAAGATAGATCTTTAAGCCGGGCAGTGGTAGCACACGCCTTTAATCCCAGCACTTGGGAGGCAGAGGCAGGCAGATTTCTGAGTTCGAGGCCAGCCTGGTCTACAGAGTGTGTTTCTGGACAGCCAGAGCTACACAGAGAAACCCTGTCTCGGAAAAAAACAAAAACAAAACAAAAAAGATAGATCTTTAAAAAGCAATAAAGTAAAAGGCATGGAGAAAAAGAAATCATGTTAACACCTAAAGAAAGCTTAAAGAGTTGTATGAAGTCTCAGACAACACAGAGTTCAGAAAAGGGAGAACTGTTAGGAATAAAGAGGGCCATGACCGAATGCTAAGGAGTCAGTGCTCCAAGATGGCAGACATGGTAGTTCTTAACATATGTGAACTGAACAGTATCACATCAAAATATAGGAAGCAAAACTTCAAAGAACTACCAAGACAAACACGAATTTTTTAACTTCATGAATTGTCAACAAGACAGCAAAGTCAGTAAGGACATAGTTGGCATGAGTGCCACCATCAATTAAGTAGGTCTGCAGCGTCTGTAATCCAACAACAGAGGAACACACACTATTCTCAAAGTCACATGAACAGTCACCAAAGACAGATCACATCCTTGGCCACAAAGCACACCTTGGCAAGTTTCAAAAGCAGCAACTGGCTGTTCCTGTAAGCAGCCAGAGGTTACCTGTTAAGATGGTTGCTACTCTCTTGACCCAGAAAACCCCACAAAATCATGCAAACCAAGAGGTTCAAACCTTCATGTTCACTTTAAGAACACCTGAGAAACTGACCAGGCCATCAAAGGTACCATATCCACAAAGCCACCATGTAGCTGGAGGATGTCACTTTAAAGAAACAATGTAGCCTGGCAGTGGTGGCACGCCTTCAATCCCAGCACTTGGGAGGTAGAGGCAGGTGGATTTTTCTGAGTTTGAGGCCAGCCTGGTCTACAGAGTTCCAGGACAGCCAGGGCTACACAGAGAAACCCTGTCTTGGGAAAGAAAAAAAAGAAAACAAAAAAAAAAGAAAGAAAGAAAAGAAAGAAACAATGTATACCATTCTGGTGGTATAATGGTGGAATCAGGAGGTGCACCCCAGTCAAACAGTGGGGCTGGACACAGGGACAGCTGCCAAAAAAAAATGCTGAATTTTTTGCTGGACATGCTTAAAAATGCAGAAAGTAATGCTGAACTTAGGGTTCAGATGTAGATTGTCTAGTCATTGAACATATCCAGGTGAACAAGGCACCTGAGATGCTCCAAGAAACCTGCAGAGCTCATGGCCGGATTAACCCACACTGAGATAATCCTCACTGAGAAGGAACAGACTGTTCCAAAGCCAGAAGAGGAAGGTGCTCAGAAGAAAAAGATATCTCAAAAGAAACTGAAGAAACAAAAACTCATGGCACTGGAATAAATTTAGCATAAAATAAATGTAGACAAAAGTTTTAAAAAATAGTAGCAACTGTATAAAGTATATTCTCAAACCACCATATAATGTGTCTAGAACTAACCAACAATGAACAGAATAGTTGGACAGTCTAAGATATTTGGAGATGAAACAATCATTCTAAATAACTGAGTCAAATAAGCCTCAAGAGAAATGTAAATTTTTTTTGAGCTAAATGAAAGATAAATTATCAAAGTTTTTAAGATGTAGCAAAATCTGTAGTAAAGCATGTGTTAGGAAGATGCAGCTCTAGCCCATAGCCTAAGCTTCTACCTAACACATCAGAGAAAGAAAAATGATTTAAGTTTAAAGCAAGCAGAGGAAAGAAAGAAATGATACAAGAGCAGAAACAGTGGATTCAAGCTGACTCTTGCAACTCAGACCTGTACCTCAGGCATGTGCTGGCTGAGGTAAAAGCACAGACCTGAGTTTGACACCAGCCTAAGGACTGACTAAACAAAACCTGGTCTCAAAAGGACCTTCCCCTCCTCACACCCCCCCCCCAAAAAAAAAACCCAAAAAAGAAAGGAGAAAAAGAAAAAAGGAAAGATTAAATTAGAAAACAGGAAATCTGTACAGAAAAAAGTTGATTAGAAATTGGATCTATAAAGAAAAATAGAATCAATAAACTCTAGCCAGACTAATTAATCAAGAAAAAGGATACAAATGACTAATGCCAGAAATACATGGAAGGTCATTATTACTGATCCTAGGGACATTAACAATAAAGTAATTCTGTGAACAACTCTGACCAAAATTTTATTAAATTAAATAGACCATTTTTTTGAATGGTACAATCAAGAGATACAGAAAGAGAAAGGAATATGTTGACAAAACCATCTATTCTAGAAAGTGTACAAGTAAAAGTGGGCAAAGTCTCTAAACAGATATTTCTCCAAAGGTAACAGACAGATGGCCAGGAAATGTGTGACAAATGATCAGTGCCAGAGTCCTCAGAGGAAAAGCAATCAAATCCACAATGAGCTATGGCACACCAGCCAGGACCATAATCACAAAGACACAAGGAAGTGTTTGGGATGCCTTTAATCCCAGCACTCAGGAGACAGGCCTCTGTGAATTTGAGGACAGCCTGGTCTACAAAGTGAGTTCCTGGACAGCCAGGGCTATTACAACAAAGAAACCCTGTCATGGAAAAAATAAAATAAAACAAAAATTTTAAAAAGAAGTGTTTGGGAAACTGGAACTCTTTCACTCCAAGAAGAAATGAAAAATAGCACAGCTACAAATGAGCAAGTACTGAAAAGTCCAACATAGAGCCAGGAAGAATGGAGCGTGACTCTAACACCAGTATGCAGAAGGTAGAGCAGCAGGAGGGTCACGCAGATTTAAGGCCTACACGAGCCACTTAGCAAGACTCTGAAAACCTGAGTGGTGCAACTTGCCTAGCTGTTAATAAGGCCCTGAGACAGATCCCCAGCAACACACAGACACAGACACAGACACAGACACAGACACAGACACACAGACACAGACACAGACACACACACACACACACACACACACACACACACACACACACACCCCAGAATTATATGACCCAGCAATTCTTTTCCTAGGCAAATGTCCACAAAAGTGTTGTACACAAAAGCTTACAACAGCATTTATCTTAGTAAGCAAAAGTAGAAACTTGAGTGCACCTAACTGGTAAACAGACTGATAAAATATAGGATATTCGTATGATGGAATATTTATTATTTGGCAAGAAGTGATCCATATAACAGATAAATCTTGAGGCTATCATTCTAAATGATAGACTACATATTGTTTGATTCTATTTAATACAAAAATATTCAGAATAAGTCAATCCGAAGAGATAGAATATGAATGAGACTAGCTGCTGCTGAGGGCCAGAGACAGGAACTGGAAAGTAGCTGTGTAGGTACAGGGTTGGTTTGGGTTTTGGTTTGAGCTACTTTCAATGTAGCTGAGGATGGCCCTGAACTCTGACCTTCCTGCTTCTACCTTCCAAGTTCTGAGATTAAAGGCATGCTATGCTTCCTCCAGACCATAATCAAGTTCTTTTTTTTTTATTGTTTTTGTTTTGTTTGTTTGTTTTGTGAAAAAATATTCTAAAACATTGGTTTGCGGTAACTATAACTTTGTATAAACACCAATTATTGGTGACTTAAATGGGGTGTGTGTAGTAAGTCAACACTTCAACAAAGATGCTATAAAGACTAAATAATGTACATAAGCACTTTAAAGTGACAGAAAAGCCCTAAAACTATTTTGGTGACAGTTGCATAATTTTCTGAAATTTTTTTAACTTATCTTATTTTTATGTGTATGGGTGTTTTTCTGCATGTATGTGCATCACATCTGTGTCTGCAGAGGTCTGTAGAAGGCTTTTAATCCCCTAGAAATGGAGTTATGTACAGATGATTTTAAACTGCTACATGGGTATTAGGAACTGAACTTATCTCCTGAACACCAAGTACCCTTAAGCCATCTCTCCAGTGCCATAATTTGCTAAACAAACAAACAAACAAACAACAAACAGCTACAAACCAGTGAAATGAAAATTTACAATTGGTAATTTCATTTTGGTTTTTGAGACAGTGTCTAATGGAGCTCAGGCCAGCCTGATCCCCCTACTTACCCTTCTCAAATACTGGGATTACAAGCATGAGTAAATTTGGTTGTTTTAAGTCTCAATAAAATTGTAATTTAAAAGAAACATCAAGGATTGGGGAGATATGTCTCTAAAGCTCTTGTCCTGCAAGTGTGAGGATCTGAGTTTAGATCCCCAGAACTGACTCATATTTAAAAAGTCAGGCATGGTGGAATACACCTGTAACCCCAGCAATGGGAGAAGGATAAGACAGATCCCTAGACGCTCACAGGCCAGCTAGCCTGGCTATGTGGTGAAGGTCAAGCCAATGAGAGTCTATGCTTCAAACAAAAAAGAAGTCATTTGAAGACTGACACCCAAGGTTGTCTTCTGACTTACATATACACCTATGCATGAATGTACTTGCACTCACCCCCACAAACACATACATGTGCAATGTACATGTACACACAGACATACACACAAATAATATTAAGGAAGCCCAATAAGGAGTCAACATGGAGCCAGAACCAATATGACATTTCATGTGAAAAGCAAGTATCATATTAAATAAATATATTTAAATCCCCAAATGTCAATTAGTACAATAAAATTTAAAAACAAAGTATATTATGCTGCCTACCAGAGAAACATTTAAGAAAGCCTGAACATAACAGACTGGGAAATAATACACAATGTAAAAGCACACACCAGAAGAAAGGTGGTGTAATTTATCATCAGCAAGAAACTCAAAGCAAAAAGCACTACCAGAGAGCCAGGCTGATGACACAGACTGGTAATCCTAGCACTCAACAGGCTGAAGCCAGAGGACTGCCGTGAGTTCAAGGCTGGCAAGGGCTGCATGACAACATTTGTCTCACAAATAAGTAAATAAAGGAGAACATGTGCAGAGATAAGCACCTTATGAACATAAGTGTGCCCATCTCAGTGAGATACACAGCTAAACGCCTAAGCAAGGCCATGCACTTCAGAACTTATTCTGAATCTTTAAGCCATTGAGAACAGGCAGAAATTCTTAAACAGGAAAAATTACTTAAATGATAGAATGAACTATAATAAAACTAAGCATTTATATTTACCAACAGATCTTTTTGTTGTTTTTTGAGATGAGGGTCTCACTATGTAGCACACTGGCTGGCCTAGAACTATGGAGACCAAGCTGACCTTGAACTCAAAGATCTTTCTGCTTCTGTCTCTTCTATGACTGGTTCATCAAAAAAGATCTTTATAGATTAAAAAGGCGCCATAGAATGAAAGAAAGTATCTGCAAGACATCTCTTCAAAAGGTGAATATTTCCAGCTAGATGTGGTGGTACACGTCTTTAATCCCAGCACTCAGGAGACAGAGGCAGATGAATCTCTGGGAGTTTAAGGCTAGCCTGGTTTACAAACAGAATTCCAAGCCAGATATAATGAGACCCTATTTCAAGAAAAAAAAAAGTCAAAGACTTCTAGTTAAGTAAAGATGAAAACAGGGCCTGGAAAGATGGCTCAGTGGGTAAGAGCACTGGTGACCTTCCAGAGGACTCGGGTTCAATTCCCACCACCCACATGGTGGCTCACAATAATCTGTAGTGCCAATTACAAGGGATCTGATGCCCTCTTCTGACTTCCTCAGGCACCAGGCATGCACATGCTACATAGAGATGTTCATACAGGTAAAACTCTCATACACATAAAATAATTTATGAAAGAAAATTAATAACAACAAAAATTAACAAAATATTTGAATAGGCAATTCACAAAAGGTGTTGTCCAAAATTTGCCAATAAACTTCTGAAAAGGAGTTTACTTCATTAACTCACCATAAACTAAACCCATAGTGATCATACCATTAAACACCTAAGGGAAAAAAATTCAAAAACCCTAAAATTATACCCTCCAGGTGATACAAATACATACAAAATACATGATCAAGTGTCCATGTCACCATTATTCATAATAGTCCCTAAACAAGAGTTAGTTAGAGGCTATCTGGGGCCAGCTCCGCAACACAAAGAGATCCTGTCTCAAAATATAATAAATAAAAATAATCACTTCCACATGGTATATATCATGTCTTTACAAGTTATCATCATTTGAATATAAAATGTATCCCATGCTTGTGCTCATGTCTGAGCAGTCTGGAAGATTATGGGGCCCTTGGGCCTTTGACCTAGATAGCACAAGTGAAGACTGGGGAGGCTCTTGAAGTTAACACCTGGGTTGGTTCCTGCCAGAGCAATCTGCATTTTTTCTGCAGCCATGTGCTCCCTCCACCATGCCATACTCTCCACAGTGGACTATACTCCTGAAGCCACAGCCAAAATACAACTATCCTCTCTTCTCTCTTCTTCATCTCTGCTTCTGTGAGATGTCAGTCACAGGGATGAATGATGTAAACAGCATATACAATGTGATTCCAGAAGGAAAAAGGAGGAGGAGAGAGGAATGATCATGGAAATAAGCTCATGTCTATAATGAGACTAGTTTCTAGAGTCTAGCTTCAGTGGTGACCACATGGCTACATACGTCTGTCAAGCCCCACTAAAATGTTTCTCAATGGAACATAACACATGTTCAGCATGAAAAGAAGAAAAGTGAATTTTACTATAGTATGTATGCATTTGTATATCAATTAAAATAAAGGACTATTTTAAATATCAAGGAAAAATATATAGGCAGTAACTGTTAGACACACATGGCTCTATATAAACAGTAATTACATCAGCAGCAGAATGTAACTACTTGATACCACAACCAGAATTGATATCCTGAGAGAATGGTAGAGACGAGTGACATACAGACGCTAATCTTTTACATGAGGAGGAAAATACATATCGTCAAATTGGAAAGTCAAGAAACAGCTTCAGAAAGAAACAAGTTAGTTAGAAATCCTCACTCTCTGGCTTCTTGAGTCTTCCTCCTGCATGGTCACAGCTACACTGAAGACAATGGCTAGCTTGGGAGAACTGAGGTAGAGTTAAAAGTGGAGCAGGGCACTGCCATTGTCTGTAATAGCCTCCTGATTCCCAGAGAGCCAGCCACAGTGCAACACCCAACCTCAGAAGGAGCTTCACCACTAAACACTGGCTTACTAGACATTTACTTAAAGTCCGTCAGGCACGGTAGCTTGTGCCTATAATTAATCCGAGCACTTTGAAGGCTGAGGTAGGAGGTGTGCCATTAGTTAGAGGCTATCTGGGGCCAGCTGGGCTACACAAAGAGATACTGTCTCAAAATATAATAAATAAAAATAATCACTTCCACTTTGTTTTCCTTGCAAGTAGCCGAGCCCTGTGATGAAAGCACCACCATTCAGGCATCCTCACAGCTGAGTTAGTGGCAGGTGTCATATGGGCTTTTCTCTTCAAGCACTTGTGGTTTGACAGTTTACAGGAGTGATAATCTCCTACATCGTGTTCCCTACACTGTCAGCCTGTTTAGTCAACAGACATTTCCAGACATTCACAATTGTCATTGATTGTCTTTACTGCCTTCCTTTTAAAATAAAAGCAGATTTCTGTGAAAACAAATGTATATCTTCTTTGTTTAATTCTAATCATAAGATAGCTAATATCGTAAAATAGCCAAGTGAGGCAAACAGACATTTCAAAGGATTATTAATAAAGATTAAATATATTGTTAGGATAGTCTAAAAACAAATATTAACCACTTAATACTTGTATCCTATGCCATGGTACTTGTGTGGTTTCAACACAAGTAGGGGGTGCATCTTAGGGTTTGTGGGTACAAATGCTATCCACTAAAATTAACACTATGTATATATACACTTCTGGAACTTTAGTTATCCAGGAGGTTTTTTCTTCTTCTCTTCTTCCCTCTCTTCCCTCTCCCCTACCTAAAGAAGAAGGTCACGATCGCTCTATGAAATCCTGGCTGGCCTAGAACTTTCTGTAGACCAACTTGGCCTTTGAGTAATCAACAGTCTCTGCTTCCCAAATGCTGGAGTTACCAGCTGTAGGTACCAGCTGATAGGTATCACATGGGGAAAACCTGTTTTCCAAGGTGTCCTCAGTATCAAACTGCCCTTACCAGGAAAAAAGTGTTTTACTTAAATCATTGGGTTTCAAACCCTAGTTAGAGTAAGACTAAAACAGCACCTACAGAAGAAAAATAAATAAATAAAGTGGGGAGGGAGTTTACATAGAGCAGGTGATTGGAAATACCTACCCATGTGGTGCTAAAGAGTCAGAAATGGAATGAAGACTTAAAGGCTATCAGAATATAGAGTATTCGTTAAAATAATAAAAGGCAACCTTTTTGCACTCCTCATTGTGGGAGTGTTTGCCTAGCATATACCAGGCCCCAGGTTTGATTCCTAGTAACACACAGAAATGGAGGGGGCATGGGAAGGAAGGGAGAGAGGATCTAAAAAAAAAAGTAGAAAGTAAAAACAGGGAAATCTAGAATGATCACAACGGATGCAACAGCAGCACTTGGGGAGTGTAAGGGATCCCATAACCAAGCTACAGGCTATTTGAGGATGGTGGGCCATCGTATGTACAGGTGCATCGTTCTAGTGCCCAGTTTATCCAGTCTATCTTTCCCCTCAACTCCACTGGCCTTGTAGAAATCTTGTATCCCCATAACAGAGGAAGCAGATTTGATTCTACAGCACTGGGAAGCAGCTGGGGGCTTCAAGCAGAGGACTTATAAGACCCAAGTTGCTTGAGCATCAATGTACAGATGAATTTGAAGGCATCAATAAGGTGTGAAGTATCTTGGCGTATTTATTACCTTGACAGAGGTCAGAGAAAGGTTGGGAAGAGAAGGCAAATAAAAACCCAAGTAGGACCACCCACTTTAAATTCTGTGACCTACAGTCTTATCCCAGGTGCCCTTGTGTCCCACTTATGGAGAGGGGAAAGAACGAGGGAACATGGGATTTGGTGGAAGAGGAACCCAAGATTCTGGTTTTCTACATATTAGTTATTTACATGGAGCAGGTGATTGGAAATACCCATGTGGAGCTAAAGAGTCAGAAATGGAATAAAGACTTAAAGGCCATCAGAATATAGAGTATTTGTTAAAATAATAAAAGGCAACCTTTTTGCACACTCAGTATACTTCAGCTACTATTTTCAATGTTTTCTTGTAAAAACTCATTTTTCTTCATCGTAATATTAAGAGATTAGGTCCTATGATGACCTCTATTTTACAGATAAAGAAACAGATATTAAATAACTTTCCCAAAGACAATAAAAAGTATGTACCAGAGCCAGGTTTCAAATCACAGGTGACCTGACTCTGGAACTCTTAAAGGCCATGGAATTATTGGAGAGTGACTATAGACAGACACAGACTGGGGATACAATATTACAAGTCAAAGAGTTTCCTAAATCCTTCCCATCAAGTGCTTGGCATGGTTTGAGGCTCTGCAAATACAAAGAAAAATAAGACACTCTGTCAAAAAGTCCAGTCTAATTACTGCTAAGAGCAACTATTTATCAAATAACCAATATTTGGCACACTGGTAACCTTTCTAGACCTATTGTTTCACCTGATACTCATAACAACCACATGGGACAGAAGTCATTACTACTATTTTAGAAGTACTGAAACTGGGATCTGAAGAGACTGATTAGCCTAGGAGCACTGGCTAAAACAGGCTGGAACTAAGATTCAACTCAGGCCCTTCTAACTTCAAAACCCAGTCTTTCCCAAGGAAATCCTACCATATGGTAACACTCAGATAAACCTTCAGAGCATCGCTCAAGCTCACAGCAAGACAAATCAGAAGGGTGGGCAGCTGGGGAGGGGCCTGAGGAGTCACTCAGTGGACTGATACAGTTTCAGGTTTATAAGCTGAGAAAGTTCTAGAGATCTGGTAGTGTGCATCAGTGTGAGACTAGTAAACACTACTGCTCCTATAGTTTCAAACAGTTGTGATGATCAGCTGTTATATTTTTTACTTAAAAGGTATTTTTAGGTAGGTGGTGCTCTTGGTGCCCAGCCTGCTGCCCCTTGCAACGCACTTAATAAATCTGTTTTCTTCCCCACTCCACCGCCCCCTCCAAAGTTTTTTTTAAAAACTTGGCACTTTCCTACTCTGCCATATGCCATAACCAATATGCGTACTCTGCTATGGAAATAAGGGTGAGCAAATAATTTATTCTGCATATTGGGAGAGGGAGAGCATAGCCAGGAAAAAACCCTGAAGAAGTCTACGAAGAAAGGGCACAACGAGATGTGAAGGTACCCACTTCATTTATCACTATTATTTGGGAGACAGGAGTTCTAATCCAACCTCTGAAATAGCTCCCACACCTTTATAAAACTACCAAAGAAATATGCAATCATAGGCTAAGAAAGTAAGCAATAAAAACAAACTTTGGGGATTGAGAGAGTAATAATGGGGGCCACAATGAATAGCCAAAACAGGCTGCAAGAATAGTTTAGTAACCTTCTAACCTAGCTCTCTACATTCCTAGCATTTCAGCATTGGAAGCAAATTATTCTCTTATATTGTCTCATTTAGCATGTTAAAGAATTTGTTTAGTTCATTGTTCTTACTGATCATCTGGACGGATGTTAGGTCACACTGCCTAACCTTTCTAAACCTCAGTTTCCTCATCTGTGTTAAGAGATGAATTCAACATGGCTCATACTATTGAAGATTTCTGGGTGTGGTAGAAGGCACCTATAATCCCAGCACTAAGAGGGCAGAGACAGGAGGACCTGCACAAGTTCAAGGCCAGCCTCATCTATATAATGAGTTTCAAGGCCAGGCAAATCTACATAGTGAGGCCTGTCTCAAAAGAAAACACATATTCAAAAAAGTCAGCAGCCTGCACATTGACTGATCCAAAAATATGTGATCATTAAAGGTTAGTCAGTCCTCTTTCTGCCTATTCTGATATACTCGGGCTCCGTGAGGTATTCTGGCTTCAAGGACAGAGCAAATATTTCTCACATTATCTTAAGGCAGATGTAGAGAAACACAAGGAAGAAAAGGCTACTCATCTACAGTTTCTACAGGAAAATACAGCTACCCCCAAAGTGCCCCTTCATTTGTGACCCTCCACAAATATGTCTGTCTTTATCTGTTCAGTAACATTCAAACGGATCAAAATTACCTTTAAATATGTATTGGTATGTTGAGAAAAATCTCACACCCATTCTCATCCACTCACCTAATTCCCAACCCTCTCCCATCAACACTGTTTGGTTCCTTATGTAGTCCTCAAAACCATATACAAAGCTATCTTGAAATTAAGCTAACGTTTTTCAAAATGTGAAGTTCTGGGACCACCTGGGATAATGAAGAAAAAGTGAGGAGTCATTTATTCTGCTTTATTCTAAGGTTGTGCCCATACCCACCAACACACACACACACACACACACACCAGAACACCATACTGGACATCTATTGGTATAATGATAAGCTAGGCATTAAACATAACAATAATTGATTACCTACCCTTCAGCCCTTATATGCACCTGAAATATACTAACACTTGACACAACTATCTCCTCTAAATTTGACAATAACCTTAAAGGGTGAATTAAACAAGAAAACTACTGCCCTGAAAGGTAACTTGCCCAATAAGAAAGAGAATAGGGCTTTGAACTAAAGTTCTTCCCCAAAGCACGTATCCCTACGCTAGTAAAACAGTCTTCAGCACCGTTGGAGCTCAGCCTAATGTGTGATACAGACGTGAAAAGGGCAGACAACAAAGAAATATGCAATCACGGGCTAAGAAAATAGTGCAACAGAAAACGAACTGGGTGATCTGATAGACTAACAACGGGGGCCTCTTTAGAAAAGGAGGAGGAACGTTGAGGCCTCTGAGAAGATGACATTTATCATAGGCTTGGAAACCGTTTGGGGGGGGGGCCTGCAGTGAAGAGGACTCCGTCCTGCTTACAAGGGGCAAACATGAGACCAGTAGATGATGAAGCCAACTCGCCAAGGTCCTCCAGACACGCAGACGTGGCGCAGGGAAATGAGGATCTAGAAACTCGGCACAGGGCTTATACGCGCCATCAATACCCCAGGCAGCTCGACTCCACTCGGCCCAGATCCGCAGGCCTCTGAGCTGGCCACTGCTCCCCGTCCCACCGTGGCTGACAGCGTCCGGACCGCAAACAGGACAGCGCCGCGGCCAGCCAAGGGGGATCTGGCCAGTCCGCAGCGGCCTGGAAAGGCCTCTTCCCCGGCCCCTGGCCAGCTCCAGCCTGGCCCGCCCCGCCCCGCCCCTCCGGGCCCGCCTCGTACCTGCACCGCCCGAACCAGGCCTCGGCCGGTGAGCTGGCCCTGCCGCAGCTGCAGCAGGATGTTACCCGGCCTCGGCCGACCTCCCCAGCCGCCCCAAGCCGCCGCGGTCGCTGCCGACCGCCTCCCCCGGCTGGCCCCAGCTCCAGCCGCTGCCGGCGCTGCCGCCATGTCTCCTCGTCCGACAAACAGGAAGCAAGCGGTCCCGGAGCCGCGTCGATTTCTACGGGGCGGCGGAGGACTCTCTACATCGCCCCCAGTGGACAGACGCGGAGGTGCAAGCCGCGTGGCAGGGCCTGTGCGTGCCCCGAGGCCTTATGGGAACTGTAGTCTTTGACGAGGGCGGACAGGTAGCAGAGATGCTGCTCTTCCTGGACCACCTGTTTGTCACGTACCACCTCCAGCAATTCTACGAGGCTGCTCCAAGTGGAAGACCAGTCACTGTGTGCACGAGCTTTCAAATTTTTCGTCTAGTGAGAAATGATGCAGCCCAGTGGCCAGGGAAGGATTCTAGGCCCTAGGCCAGAGTTGACAATTGACATATGTCCCCTTCCTTTTACAACTGACTTTAGCCAAGTCACTGTATTTTACCCCTAGCCCTCAGTCCATTCAATATTTAGGCCCTGGGAGCCGGATCAGTCAATGAATATTTTATTATAATTAACAAATGTTTTATGTAAATAATACATAAAGGACCATCAATGTGCTATTGCTTATTCGAAGAAAATGGCAAAAAAAAAATTTTTTTTTCATTTACAGATGTCAATAGTTTCTAAAGGCACCAGCTGTATTCCTCACACTGAATAGATGGTGAGGTGGAGGGCGAGGTGATAAGCAGAACTGCAGAGGACCCTGTTAGGGAATGAGGATTTCAGGGGACCACAGCAAATCCACACAAATAAATGTAATTGTCTAGGTGGTCATGACATTCAATGGAATAATGCAAGGAAATGGGATTGGCAAAATGTATCCCCTATCAAATAGAACGCCGCCCTAATTTTCCCCACAAGTAGAACTGAACTCACAGGCTTGGACAAACCTCTGCAGCAGGGTGGTGCTGACTCTCCCCACTTTCTCTTCTAGGAGGCAATCTTGTAACAAAAAGAAGGAGGTTTGAGTGTGCCAAATTAGGATACTAAGAAGTTTGCTACTTGTAACTAAAGTGGCAATAGTTTGTTGCCCAAACCAGAAGTCCTTAAAGAGTGAAACGATGTGATAAATAATTGTTTATGGTTTATGCACACTGCTAAGGCAAACTAGACTGTGGTTGTCATCGTCATGCTCACTGACAAGGCGTGGTTCTTGCTCACCTCCAACAGATCACTGCTACGCTGTCTGGTTTCCTCATCCGGAGAGATGAGTCAGTGGGTAGAGGCACTGGCTGCTAAGACTGAGGACCTAAGTTGTTGGGTCCTCTGAACCCATATTGGTGAAAGGAGAGAAATGACCCCTCCAAATCAAATAATTGCCCTTTAATATCTCTCCCTCTCCCCCCCTCCCCTTGACATAAATCATAATCTGTGCACCTCTCTGGTTATTACGATCTGTTTAATACTTTGCCACACCCATCTCCAGTATCCAGACCAGTACCTGGAATAAAGCCAGTGATAAAAGTTGTTTTGATCTGATCAGTGGATCACTAAACAGATGCAGCCACTCCTACAAGATTGCTACAAGCCAAACCACACAATGGAAAGAGGAGTTGGGGGTAGCTGGTGAGATGACCCAGGGGGCAAAGGCCCTTTCTGTCAAGCCTGAAATCCTGAGTTTCATCAAAATAGTAGAAGCAAAGAACCCATCCCAAACGTTAACCTCTGACCTCCACACAAGTGCCAAGGCACTCCTTCCTATATATGTGTGTCCACACACACAGTGAGACAGAGAGAGACAGACAGAGAGAGACAGAGAGAGAGACAGAGATGGAGGGGGAAGGAGAGAGAATGTTAAAAATTAGTAGACAAGCAGGAATACGCAATTCATAGGGAAAAGATGGCAAATAAATGTGGGGGGAAAGGTCTTAGTTTTCCCCAGAATAGAATGCCAGAGATGAGACACCTTTCCAGAAAGCAACATGTAATGTGGACTTCTTTTGACTTGATAACATTCCTTTAGCACTATGGCAAATTAGCATTCTAGTTAGTGTAATTTTAGAAGACATAGCCAAAGCTACTAGTCAAGAAAAAAAAAAAAAAAAAGAAAGAAAGCTGCCAAGTTGGAAACAAAACCACACATAAGGGGCCAAGCAAATGGGGCTGGAGAATGACAGCCCAGCTGTTAAAAGTGCACACTGTTCCTGCCCAAAACCTGAGTTCCTTCCCAGCACCTACATTGGGAGGCTCACTCCAGCCCCAGGGGGACGTGATTCTGGACTCCACTGCCATCTGCAATCACATGAACAGACCCTGAACACACAAATACATTTAAAACTAATAAAAATAGGTCTTTTTTTAAAAGCCTTCACCCTTCACCTTGATTTCAGTCTTTAAGGACGCCATAATACTAGGAAGTAAGGAGAAAGGTTTCCTGAAACCTGTGTGAAGGCTGAGAGCAAGTTATCTGTTTCCGGTCAGCCTCTCCCAACTGCTTCCCACCACCAGAGGGAGCAGCATCCTTCTGCCAAGGGGCCTGTTGATGTGGATCTGGGTCAACATTGAAAAAAACAAAACAAGACAAAACAAAATGGAAACTCTCAGCTTGACTAATTTTTTGCAGTAAGCCCAGTGGTGTCACTACATATGACGCTGTTATTCCTAGAATATTAACCTTCCTTAAATTAACTACCACGAGCCAGGCAGTGGTGGCCCATGCCTTTAATCCCAGGATTTGGGAAGCAGAGGCAGGTGGATTTCTGAGTTTGAGGCCAGCCTGGTCTACAGAGTGAGTTCCAGAACAGCCAGGGCTACACAGAGAAACCCTGTCTCTAAAAACAAACAAACAAACAAACAAAACCCTACCACAATCATCTCAATTACACATACAGATTTTTCTAAGGCAATTTTTTAAGAGTAATTTTTGTTTTGATCACAGGGAAGTCATAATCAGAGAAAAATCACATTATTATATTCAGACCATAGTAATAACTGTTCATGTATCATCATGTGTATCATCTTGTGACATCATTTTGGACACTATGTTTCATGTTTTGTTTCTTTTTTTTTTTTTAAAGAAACTACAAGTTTTTATTTTATATCTCCCTTTCTGTTTTTTTTAAGATTTATTTATTTACTTCATATTATGAGTACACTGTCACTGTCTTCAGACACATCAGAAGAGGACATTAGATCCCATTACAGATGGTTGTGAGCCACCATATGGTTGCTGAGAATTGAACTCAGGACCTGTGGAAGAGCAGCCAGTGCTCTTAACCACTCAGCCATCTCTCCAACCCCTCATGTTTTGTTTCTAATACACAATTTCTCAATGATTAAAACAACTGTGGGGAGAGGGAGGTCCTATTCTTTCCTTTCACCTGTGGGTTCTGGGTCTTGAACTCATGTCACGTCTGGTGGCAGATGCCTTTACCTGTGGAGTCATCTCACTGACCCAGTGACTTGTTGATTTAAACATTTTCTATCACCTTATGAGCCAGGCATTGTCACAGGGACTGGAGATGCTGTGCTCAGAAAACAAAAGCCCCTGCTCTCACAGAACTTGCACTGGGTCTAAAACCCTCCCTTTCCTGGGCACTTACCAGTGGCCGACCATTTTATTCTCAAGTCTTTTTTTTCACTTTCTTGCCTCAGTGTTTTTGGGGGAAAAAGAATTCAAATCTACAGAAAGGTTGAAAAACTACATTCTGAGCACCCATGTATCCTTTGCTTACATACTCTCCCATTATTAACATTATGTTTTATTTCTCTCTCTCTCTCTCTCTCTCTCTCTCTCTATCTCTCTCTCTCTCTCTCTGTGTGTGTGTGTGTGTATGTGTGTGTGTATGTATTCTCCTACGTAGATATATAGATATATAACACATAATATGTATCTTCATATATTATCATAGGTAGATAAATATTTATAAAGAACGTTCATTTTGCTAAGCCTCTTATTTTTCTTGTGGATGTATATGAGCTTGGGCATATGCATGCTTAGGTTTATATGTGAAGGTCAGGGGATAACTTGGTCCTCTCCTTCTACCGTGTGAATCCAGGAGACTGAGCTCACATCTTCAGACTTGGCAACAGGTTCCTTTACCCACTGAGCCATCTTGCTGACCCAAATCATTTATTTTTTTGCCAAGCCATTTTAAAAATGTATAGATGCCTTGAGATTTCACCTCAAAATTTTAGTGTTTGTCTCTTCAGAATAAACACATGCTTCAATAAACACTGAAACATCATATCCAAGAAATTAATGTGGATTGCATCTACAATTCAGGATTCAAGAAGCTAAGCCAGAGCTACGCAGTGAAATCCATTCTTTAAAAAACAAAAACCCCGCTACTCCATTGAAGGTCATGCTGAAGACACTGGACTTGTATAGAGCAAAGCTCACTAAGCTCACTGGAAACACACACACACACACACACACACACACACAAAACCCTATATAAAGCTTGCCTCCAGACAGTTCCCTGCTGCTTTTTTTTAAAGATTTATTTATTTATTTATTTATTTATTATATATACAATGTTCTGCCTGCATGTGTGTATGACTGCAGGTCAGAAGAGGGCACCAGATCTCATTATAGGTAGTCATAAGCTAGCATGTGGTTGCTGGGAATTGAACTCAGGACCTCTAGAAGAGCTGCCGGTTCTCTTAACCTCTGAGCCATCTCTCCAGCCCTCCCTGCTGCTTCTTGCCAGCCCAAACAGAGGCAGACACCTTCTAGTGTCTTTCCCAATAAATCTCTTCTGTAAGATTTGTTGTGCAGAGTGGCTTTGTGGTACTCCTTGGTCTTGACTGCCAAGATATATTTCCCCTCAGCTGCAACACTTCTATTAGGGATACCTTTCCCCGCCGAGTTGTAATCCTTACATTAGAACCATGTTTGATAAAAGGTTAATGACCTAAAAGCCTTAAGAGGACTGGGAAACTCCAGACAGGAAACTTGGCTAGACTGAGACCTTTCGGAGCTTCTGATAAGGGGAGTCACATACCAAACCCCACGGGGATCTAACATTTTGAGGCCACAGGGGGACTGACCTACAGGTGAAATCTTCTATCCCCCTCCCCCTGCACCATGTGCACAGTCTCTACTCCCAAGAAGTGGTGGCTCTGATTTGAGGACAATATGCTTCTGCCAATCACTTTTTTTTTTCAGGTCCCCTCCATCAGTCCCACCTAGCATTTGAGAACCACTGATATATGAAAATATGAGATGCCTTCTCTTGTCTCCAATTTTCACTCCCGTTTCATACACATTTCTGATGGTATTTAGTTGTTTCACCCTCTGTTCCTCCTCATCCCCCTACTCTCTGATGAAAACTTGCATCTTCCCTGGAAGTCCTCCTCCTATTCTCACGTCTTCTTTTTGTTTGTGACCCATGGAGATTAATTAGAGATGCTTTCAGAAGTGTGCATAGGAGGTTATTTACTGGCACGTGGGCAATATGTCGCTACCCACACCATGGGATACAAAAGGCCCTTTATGTCTAACTTCTAGCCAGGTCCCCATTTCATCTAGGGGTTGAACCAGAAGTGCTGACCATTTTGCTTTGGGGCCTTTGCCATCTCTGCCTCATCCCACTGTCTTCATTGCTTCTTCCTTCGTGAAAGCCGGCAAGCAAACCTCTAACATGGGAAAGCTCCAAAACAACCCAACCTCCTGAATGAAATGCAATGGTGAGAATTTTTTCCTATCAAAGGTGGTTAGCCGGAACCTCCCCCTTTGCTCTGATTGAGCCAACTATGTCCGATTGTGAAGTTGAATTCTTACCAATGGGATAGAACACACTCACTACCTATGTTAGAGAAAACAGATGGAGGTTGTCTTGGCCAGCATAATCCCTAACCCTGTTTGGGTTCTGGTGCACCCTTTTTGCAAAAAGAAATTGGCAAGTTACTTTTGTTTTGTGTGTTCCTATGTGGGAGCTGGAGAGATGGCTCAGGGGTTAAGAGAACTGACTGCTCTTGCAGATGGACCTAAAGTCGATTTCCAGAGCCCATGTGATGGCTCACAACCTCTATAATTCCAATCCTCAGGGATGTCATGCCCTCTTCTGGACACCATGCACATATGTGGTACACAGACATATGTGCAGGCAAAACACCCATACACATAAAGTAAAGGTACTAAACATAAAATAAAGATGAGTGGAAAGTGGGAAAGGAGAAAGGGGGCAGTGAAGGAAGGAGGGAGAGGGGAAGGAAGGGAGGGAGGGAGGAATAAGGGAAGGAAGAGAGGGAGAAAGGGAGGGAGGGAATAAGGGAGAGAGGAAAAAGGACTTGAATATCAGAAGACATTAAAGAAGCATTGCTAATTACCAAATATATGAGCTCTGGTTAGATTCTGACTCAGGTAAATACAAATTTATAACACAATGTTGAACGTGAGTTAGATATTTGAGGGTCTTAAGAAATAGTTGCTCATTTTTGTAGTTATACTTTGGCAGCAATGGATTCTTAATTTTTTTTTATTTTATATATATGAAATACACTGTTGCTGTCTTCAGACACACCAGAAGAGGACATCAGATCCCATTACAGATGGTTGTGAACCGCCATGTGGTTGTTGGGAATTGAACTTAGGACCTCTGACCTTTGGAAGAACAGTCAGTGCTCTTAACCAACCACTGAGCCGTCTCTCCAGCCACTGAATTGGAGCTATGTAGCTCAGGCTAGCTTCAAACTCATGACTCAGCTTCCTGAAAATTAAGATTATACATGTCTACAATGCCCCCTCCCAGGATACTTTCATTTTGGAATCTACAAAATATTTTATGGAATTAAGTAAGGGTGTCTGTAAGCCTACCATCTTTTTAACTTTTATTCATTCATTCATGCATGCATGCACACGTGTGTATGTGTGCATATGTGGGTGGTATCTGTGAAAGCCAGAGGATATCAGGTGTCCAGCTTTGAGACAGGGTTTCCCACCAAATCTGGAGCAAGAAGGCAGTCAGTGAGTCGCAGTGAACCTGTGTCCACTCCCCAGTGCTGGGATGAAGACTGTGTGTGGCCACACCCAGGATTTTATTACTGCAGTAGTATTCTTGTCCACTGAGCCATCTCTCCAGCCTCAAGTCTACCATCTTTGAAGCAACATTTGAAGTTGAGTGAAAAGCCTGTGAGGGACCACCATTTTGTTGTTTCTCCTGATGTAAAAATTTCCCTCTAGCAGAAGACACTCCCAGACCATCCTACCTAAAGTTCTTCTCATTACTAACAGCACTCTCTTTTCTTTCATCCTTCCTCTCTTTCCTTCTGGGCATGTGTGTGACTGTCTGTAGAGTCCAGAGGATGGCATCTGGTGTCTTCCTCAATTGTTTTCCACTTGACCTCAGCTTCGAGGTCTCTTACAGAACCCAAATCTCCGTGATTCAGCTAGACGGCTAACCACTGACCTCCAGGGATCCACCTGCCTCTTCCCAACCCCGGCATTGTGACTACAGACACTGCTGGGCCTGGCTTTTATGTGGGTTTGGGGTCTGAATCCATGCTTGTGCTGCAAACACTTTACCAATGGGGCCACCTCTAGCCCCTGCCCAACTCTGTTCTTCATGGAACTGACGCTAATGGCACTCTGTATACTTACTGGTTTATTTTTCTCTGCCAGAATCTAGTTCCAACAAAAATGAAACCTGTTTCCTTTGTTTGCTGCTGACTCTCTGCAGTTATGGCTATCACCCAAGGGTGCTTAATAAACCTGTATTGCCTGAAACGCCCCGTGGACAAAGGGGAAAACTGAAAGTTGAAAGCACATGTCGGAAATAAATGGTGGTGACATCACCTTTCCCAAAGATGCCAGGAAAGGAAAAGAGATTCGGTTTTTAGCCCTGGGGCTCTGAGCTGTCTTGGTGTTTAGCCATTCACCATCAATTGGATGAAAAAAATGAACCAAGATTCATGGTTGTTTAAGCACAAATCTTATTTTTTTTTACGTAAAATCTTATCAAGAGTCCAGCATGTAAAACCTGATAGCCAAAAGCAGATTTATTATTATAGCTTAGTCTCAAAAAAATAAAAATTAAAAAATTATCCAGTGGTTATGAGGAATCTAGGAAAACCTGGCCTAGCAACGCCAGTTTAGAGGTGAAGGGCTGGCTGGGGCAGCTGAGAAGCGGGGTTCTCTGTCTGGCAGGCTGCTTCTCCCTGGGCTGGTTTTCAGGCGAGGAGAGCGTGGCTGGCCCTGCTGGGGGCTCCCAGGGCCCCGAACTCACTGTCTTTCTCTGAGCTCTTGACCTGCTCTGTTTGAGAGAGTAGAACTCCTTTATCAAGTCCTCCACTTCCCACTGCTCTTCCTTCAGCCTCCGGCAGCAGTGCAAGGCAGCAGGGTCAATGGGGTGAGCTTCTGTGTTGAAGATGTAGCCCCCAGCTCCCAGGATGCATTCCCCATGGGGGGTCATCACAGAGTCAAAGGTGGAGCCATTGTTGTGGATGAAGTTGTTTGGGTGAAACAGAAGGTAGAGGTATTTCACAGTCTCGGCCAGGAAGAAAGACTCCATGCGGTTGTCAAGCTTGTGATCCCGGAGGTCCTTGATCTGCCGCAGGATGGAAGAAGCAGAAGAGTCAGAGCAGAAACAAGGTTCGGGAGTAAGGGTCAGGTAGCCACCTTTATGAGCTGCTCTGCCACTAAACAGCTGAGGGCTTTTGGTGAATCACTTCGAGTTTCACTCCTTCCCAGCTACCAGCACCTCTCACCTGAATCACCACAAACAGGACTTCCTGCTTCCATCTTTCCCCTGCGGTACACTTCCATTGTGGGTCAAACCTCTTCCTGCTTGGATCTTTTTCTTGCTGTCCCAGCCACAGAGCACACACTCACCTGAGGGTCTTTGTGAATGTTTTCTAAACACAGACCCCAGGAAGTGAAGGAGCCAGCTGAGCGCTGGCAGGGAACAGAAGTGCCTCTGCCCCTCTGCCTTTGAACTCCCTGAACCCTGCTGCCTCTCTGCCCTTTATAGCCACTGATAGATAGACAGACAGACAGACAGATGTAACGCCTGTGTGATACAGAGTATGTAAGCCGAGAGTCAACATTATTAGTAAAAATTGGAATAAAGGAATTTGTGTTTGCCAACAGACAGCTCCCAGTGGAAACTGGGGAACTTGGCAAACTGCAACCAATGAAATCTATGCAGCTTATGAATTTATTATTAAATAAATCCTGACACTGTGGGAAGACATCACGCATCCATTTGTCTCTGACACAGCGCTCATGACAAACAGTGACACGCTATTCCTGACCTAACCAAGCCTTCCTTGATGAACATCAGGCTATCACTACTGTAAATAACTAACTAGGGGTCAGCTGTAGAAAAACTTCAAAGTTCACAGGCAGAGATGAGTAGGGTTATTTTCTACAAATTACTTTTAGCTTCTTAGATTTACCAATACATCTCGGCAAAATTAATTCTCAGTGGGCATTTAGCTCGCACAGTACTGTGATGCAACTACAGACTCAGTCAAAGACCACGTCAGATTTTCTTCCCTGTTTGACAAAGATTGAAGGTTGTTCCCATCATGCACCTCGGCAGGCCTCCAGGAGGCCTCCCTTTCATGGAATGAGCTTGGCCTTCCCAGTGGACTCCTTGCTTGGTTTTTCAGAGAACTGGACACACCGGAAGCCAAAACAAACCACTGCTTTATCATCGTACACCCTGCAGCCCTTCTCTATCACAAAGTGAGTCTAGCAGGGGTGCAGCTCGGGGTAGAGCTCTTGCCCAGGATATAACCAGCCTTAGGTTCAGTCTTTAACACCATAAAGAGAATAAAGGACCTATCTGTATTTTACTTATAAAATATTGTCACATTACAAAATTTTGCAGTTTTGTTGTTTTATTTTGAAATCCACACCCCAACACAAACTCTGTAGACTGGAAACCCCCAGCACAGTTTCCTTTACATCTGCTTTATGTGTATACAGTGTCTGTCTGTTGCCTGTTGGGGACTATAAGGATGTCAGCTCTCTCTCAGAGCTGCTGGTGTGCTATTTCTAAAGTACAAATCAGATCACGGTACTGCTCTGTTGTGGACCCTACCAACGTTCTCAGCCCAAGCCAACCCAAGTCCTACTTTCCCCTGTGCCTATAAAGGCTCTGCATGACCCACCCCTGCCCTGTAAGACCTCTCACTTC
Source organism: Arvicanthis niloticus (assembly GCF_011762505.2). Taxonomy (NCBI): domain Eukaryota; kingdom Metazoa; phylum Chordata; class Mammalia; order Rodentia; family Muridae; genus Arvicanthis; species Arvicanthis niloticus. Next base: position 125,112,726 of record NC_047659.1, read on the forward strand.
CCTTCTTGCTCACTCCCCACTCAGCCACACTGGCTTGCTTTCTGCCTCCCAGACATATACATTTTCCTATTTTTTCCAACTAAAAGGTAAGCCCATGAGAGCAAGGGTCCTGGTCTGCCTGTGTCTCTAACCCACAGCCTAGAACTGTGCCTGGCACATATCATATCATAAACACCTGAGAGAACAGCAGAACCCGCTTATTAAGGTGCCATGTTGGAATACAGTGCTATGAGACTCTAGATTTCCTCTCTTACAATTCACTTAAAAAGCCCTCCGACAAACTTTGTACAAACCTCATCTTGCAAAGCACATATTCTGACGGATAGAGCACTGATGCAGGCAGAGGCAGGCCAGGGACTTAGGGTCTAATCCACCTTGGTAGCTAGGCCCCAGCCATTTGTAAAACTCTGGTTGAACTATGAGAATACCAGTAACTACGACAATTTGGCTTCTAAAAGCAAATTGACTTGTTTCTTTATATGACTGCCCTGGGGACCCCACGTAAAGGCCACCAGGCAAGATGGTTATCAGTCACCTAGCATTCTACTGTCTACTCAAGGCTTACCCTAGCAATGACAACCTGCAGGCCAAAGAGAAACTTTCAACCCCTCCCCTGCTCCCCTCTGTGTGCCCTGCATCTACACCAGCTTGTAGGAAGACACTGGGCCCTAAGTCTAGAGCCCCTTCTTCAGAGCCTTTCCCCAAATAAGGCCCGGGCTGTCTTGAGTCACTCTGCTTTTGCCTGCTTTCCTCCTCGCTGACCTTTCACACTTCCACCAGACACATGGCCTTCAGCAAGCTTCTCTGTCCATGACTTTACAACCACTCCCTTCTGGCGCTAATGCTCCAACACTGCCAAATCACCACCACAGCTTTTGAGCGGCCAGAGGAGACACTTCCAACTCTCTGGGCCCTGAAACACTTACCGTGGCAAATCCGCACTCCACCTTGCTGATTTTCTCAATGGACTCCACAGCGTCTCTCCCAAGTTCTAAGAGAGTGGGATCCCCCGTGGCACGGTAGAGGTACATTGCGCTCTCGATGAGCTCTGTAAAGCCGAGCAGGACCTTCTCAGTGACTGACAGGCATGGCATGGGGCCTGCTCAGGGAAGGCAGCAGAGGACTTCTCCCCTCCATACCTGATCCTAGAGCACCACCCTCCCCAGGAGAATCATGGTACAGCTTTTGGGACTACTTGGTGAACTGCAACCAATGACACCAGCACAGCTTATGAGTCTATTACTAAATAGATCCTGACACAGTAGAAGGACTGAATGTGCCTGTGCTTACTCTTCAGAGCCAAGATGCACAAACCCTAATACTCAGTCTAGTGCAGCAGACTCCCATCCCCTAGGAAGAGAGGCAGCCAGGCACTAGGGCAGAGAAGGCAGCAGAGGTTGTGACCACAATGTCTGTTGCCTCCCTGACCTCGGCAGTACACACAGCTGTCTGACTGGCAACAATTCCCCGCAGTGATGTGTTAAAAACACCACAGAACGCTGTTTTAGGAAGGGGCATCTGCCCGACATGTGCAAGGTGCTGGGGGGTGATTCACAGCACCACAGGGGGAAAACTTAATTACAAGTGAGCTGGGTGCGGTGGCACACACCCAGAGTCCCGGCACTTGGGAAGTAACAATGTGAGGATCAGGAGTTCTGAATCACCCTCACCAGTACAGCGAGTCCAAGGCTAGCCTGGGCTATGTAAAACAATGAGGTGTTCAAGATGTTCTAAAGGGTCCTATTCTACAGCCAGGGGCCCCTTCCTAAGCTGAATATTGGCCAAGAGGAGTGGACCCAGGTGAGGTTACCATTTTTTATATATTCATGCTTATTGTTGCTTTTAATACATAAAGAATTGTTATGGGAAAAAATGTTTTTCTGCTGTCAACAGCCTCAGTGAGCAGAAGTGAGAGAGTTCATTATATCTCATCCTTCCTTCCTTCCTTCCTTTCTCTCTCTCTCTCTCTCTCTCTCTCTCTCTCTCTCTCTCTCTCTCTCTCTCTTTTTTCTAGTTGTTTTGAGATAGGGTTTCCCTGTGTAGTCCTGGCTGTCCTGGAACTAGCTCTGTAGAGCAGGCTGGTCTCAAACTCAGAGACTCGCCTACCTCTGCTTCCTGAGCACTGAGATAAAAGGCGTGCGCCACTGCCGCCCATCTCCATTTTGTTTTCTACCTACCTCTTCTCAAATGGAAGACCCTCTCCCTCCCTCCCCCAGCACCTCTTCTGTCTGGCTGTCTCCCTCCTGAAGCATCTGTCCACTCATATGCTCACCCCGTAGTGCCAGGGAGCACAGCCAGGGCGGTGCACAGGCAGAGCATACCACCTACCACTGAGCTGTGTCCACAGCCTCGGCTACTCTTATTTTGGAGAACAAGTCTCTGGCTGTCTCGTGAGCTCTCCCGACCCTTCCTCCCCTCATCCCACAGTCTTCTGTTCACATTCTAGGGTGCATTCCAGGGCAGATGAACAGGCACAGAAAAGACAGCGTTCTCCTGGGAGGCCTCCCTCTGCTGCCAGCAGCTGGCTGGGTCAAGGCCAACATTTTCTTTTTTCTCACACAAGGGCCTAGTGTGTGAGCCAGGACTCTGCTGTATGTCTTCCCAGGCAACTCTGAAGGGTAGTCCAGGGAGGTGAAGGCCTCTAGAGGACTTCAGGCTAGGTGCTATAAGTGCCATCAAAGACACCACAGTCCCACACACTGGCCAGGCTGGCTTCAGAACAGCACCTTCTCTCACCTGCCTCTGTTTGGGGGAAGGAAGGGTGACTTAACTACTCCTAGAATTCCTGGTGGTGATGTGTACTCCAATCCCTTCCTGCCAGTGGGCCCTGCAAATAGAGCAGGTGGCCCCTGTAAGCAGTAAGCTCCCGGCCCTGGTGGTAACTAGATCAAGATTAGAAAACCACTGGAGCCAGACAGTGGTGGCGCACGCCTTTAATCCCAGCACTTGGGAGGCAGAGGCAGAAGCAGGAGGATTTCTGAGTTCGGGGCCAGCCTGGTCTACAGAGTGCGTTCCGGGACAGCCAGGGTTACACAGAGAAACCCTGTATCAGAAAACCAAAACCAACCAACCAAATAAACAAACAAACCACTGGACACAATGACTGTATGGAGATTTTGGTTAGAAGACCTGTCTGAAGCCCCAATGCTGAAACTGCATCTTAACATTAGATATGTAGTTGAAACTCCGAGTTTTATCTTTTCTCCTGGAAATGATAAATATGACTGATTTTTCCAAAGAGTTTCCTTGTTTTTTTTTTTTTTTTTTAAAGAAAAACCTGTACCTTTTAAAATAATTTATTTATTTTATGTGCATTAATGTTTTTTCAGCATGTATGTCTGTGGGAGTGTGTTGGATCCCCTGGTCCTGGAGTTACAGGCAGTTGTGAGCTACCATGTGGGTACTGGGAATTGAAGTCAGGTCCTCTGGAAGAGCAGTCAGTGCTCTTGACCTGTGAGCCATCTCTCCAGCCCACTCAAGAGTTCTCTTAAGAAAACAAAACAAAACCGCCATGAGAACAAATGTCTGAGAAACACCAAGAACTGCAGTCCATGCAGAGTCCCAGTGTATGACCTCTGACCCCTCTACCAGCATCACGTACTCTTCTCTCCACTCCCAGGCTCCTGCACTCCCTGTGGCGAGAAGAGGGAAGGAATGGGGCACAGAGCACAGAACAGTGGGAGGCAAGAGGGAGGCTGGTCTTGTGGCTCAAGGGGAATTGTGGCAAGGGAGGACGTGCAGAGACTACCATGTTCAGACAACCATAGTGTGGCATGATGGACACTGGGCCATGTGCCTACCTGCTGACTAACCATGGCCTCTCTCCCTAGCTCTTCCCTCCTCACAGAGGACATCAGAGCTGGCAAATAACTTAAACAGTGTTCAGCTGTGGTCCTCTCCTTGATTCTGAGCTGCCAAGGATGAGACTCAGTGACCTTGGACTCAATGGCCCAAGGTTCTAACATCCCATACTATATAGAAGGATACTTTACAAAAACCGCTGACAGAGGTGGCCCGTAGTTCTCGATGTCTTGGTGGCAAAAGTCCCCAGGACTCAGCCTGACTGAGTCTCTTTCTTTTCTCATATCTCCAAGTTTGAAAGAGCATGAGACTTAGTTAGAAGGGAGACCTGCACTTAACAGCCTTGGGCAAGCCACTTCAACCCAGAACTCAGTTTCCATAGCTAATAGGAAAACAATCAAGAGCAGTTAGAGAAGGTAAGAGAGTAGCCGGGGGCACCTGTGAATGGTTAGGGTGTGAAGAACCATTGCTGCAGGTCGGCTATGGACCAAAGACACTGCTTACCTGGTCGGAGTGGGTAGCCTTCTCGCTTCTCCACTGTGTATCCCTGAGGAATGTTGTAGAATTCTGGTAGCCCCCCAAACTGCTTCCATACAGTGTAGTAGTTAAGGAAGGTCCTCATGGCATTGTCAATATCCCCAATAAGGCTCTGTGGAGAAAAAAATGGTCATCAGGTCAGCCGACTCAGGCAGAGTCCACACGTAAAACTTCACATCACTTGCAAGGAAAAGACAAAGCAAAGCCTTGGAAGCCAAAGGTGCTGATGTCAGTGCTGACGTCGACCACTGACGGCAGCCCCAAGCCACAGAGCGAACGTCTCTGGGCCTTGTCCGTTAGACATAAAATTCAGCACCTATCTGATACCTTGTTGAGGATCTGAGATTCCATATTAAGTCTCTGGACCTCCATGGTCAATGTCTGCTACTATCAGACTCTTACTTTGGCCAGCTGAGGCAAAATTCTAAGCACGGGGGAGAGACTAAGTATGCTAAGACTCACGAGGACTCCACACCTTCAGCAGACAGCCGTGCTTACTAGTGGGCTTTATAAACTTGCAAGTTTCTTTATGCAGATGTAAGAAAATGAGTATGATGTTTTCCTACACTGCACACAGCTTTTTGAACATGTTACTCTATACTTTTCTTTATTCTTTCAATAATATATCTTAGTTTTCTTCCATGAATACAAAGAGGGCCCTCCTGTTTCCACAGCTGCATAGTATTCTGTCACCTACACTACAGTTGAGTCCATTCTAACGTACTCACCTAGCTTGCTTCCAGTCTTTTGCCATTTTCTAAACAATTAATGCTGTAACAAATACTGCCTTGTATCACTTCAAGCATATGAAAATGTTTCTGTGAGACAAATCTCCAGAAAGAGAACTTGTGGGTCAGAGGATATAAATTACTGTTAAGTCTATTTAAAGAATTCTATTTCTTTCTTTCTTTCCTTTTATTTCTTCTTTCTTTCTTTCTTTCTTTCTTTCTTTCTTTCTCTTTCTTTCTTTTCAGACAGGGTCTTAGCATATGATTCTGTTTGCCCTGAAACTCACCATGTAGACCAGGCTGACCTTGAACTCACAAAGATCCACTTACCTCTGCCTCCCAAGTGCTGGAATTAAAGGTATATGCCACCACAGCTGGGTCACCTATTTTTTCAAATTCTACTTAAATATTTTAAAATTTTAATTATTACTCCTGGTGGTTTACTGTAGTGCTGCAGCAGGATACTTATTCTGCTACACTGTATTCACAGTGGCGCTCCCTGATTAGGCAATAGGAGAGGAGGTAGAGCTGGGAGAAGAAGAGAGGAAGGGGAGGGGAGAAAGAAAGGAAGGGGAGGAGAAGGGGGAGGTTAACAGCCATGGAAGACTATGAATGGGTGGAAAGCTGTCCTGGGTAGCAACTTCTATCAAAAGGTTAGATATTGGGTAACAATTCTAAATGTGTGGGCGTCTTGTTAATTGAGCATTTCTAAATATATAAAGCCTTTAGATAATCATTAAGCTTTAAGAGTCTTCATTCTACTGGCAGATATTGTCTGGGGTTTAGCCGAGCTTTGTGGATGCAGTGTGGGGGATTGGCAGTCATCCCCCATGCTGGCGTCTCATGGGTGCCAGAGCCTGCACATCTAGCTAGCTGGAGCCCCAGTCAGAGCCGAGGAGCAGCAGGAACATGGCGGCTGCCCAGGAACAAGCCGGACCGGGTGCTGTTTTCTAAATATCACCCCTACATAGTGCAACATCTATCCTTGTTTCTTCACATTTCCTTGACTCTTTATGTGTGCACGCATGTTGCTGTGCATGTGTGTATGTGTATAAACAAGGGTAGGCTGTCCATTCTCACAGCCTCTTAAGTGTCTGTCTCTTAAAACTGGGGAGGTAGAGGCAGGGGGATCAGAAGTTCAAGGCCACTCTCCATTACAAAGTGAATTCAAGGCTAGTGTGGGATATGTTTGGTCCTGTCTCAAAGCAAAAACAAACAAAAGGCATCTTTAAATTATTAAATATTTTGGTAAGTGAAATGTTTTGGTATAGGTAGGGTAGATTAGATAGGTTCTAAGGCCCCTTCTAACTATAAATCTATCAGACTATATCAGAAGAAATATAACAAGATGGTGGGCAGAGCAGGCCACTGTGTCCAGGAAGGAGCTTAAAAGAATGCTCAGACGCTGCCAGCAGCCATTGCTACAGGGCCTGGGGCAGCGCTGCGAGACGCTGCAGGTGGCACTATCCTACAGCCTAAAGCTCCTTTTGGAAAACCTGTGAGGTAGGATCGCATATCTGTCTAACTTGTTTGGTTCTTCCTGCCACACACTACCCCAGAGTACTAAAGTTCCTTACTTTACACATTAGAATAAGCCTGGATTATCATATCACAGAAAAATGGTCACTCTCTGGCAGGTCCTACCTGAAGGCCAGGCCAGTAGGCCTCCAAGGACTGGAAGACTGGCATGGACACGGTCCCCTTGTACATCTGCACCCAGAGGTACCAGTCATCGAAGTGTGTGTAATTCCGGATGGCTTTGTTGTACTCTACATGGCGGGGGGCGGGGGTGGGGGAAGAGACAATGGACACAGGTGAAGTGACAGACAAGCCTCGACAATGGAAGCATGCACGTATACTCTGAAAAACTGTGCAGTGCCCAGCCTTGAAGCAAACAAGGATTCATCAAGGTAAGCACACTAGCAAGGAAAATGGGTTCAAAACCCCAGGCTCAATTCTAGTTCTTCCTTTTCCATGCGTTTCCTATGACCTGGGGCAACTTCCCCCTCAGTAGCCTCAGGTTTATTCTGTGTTCAACTGGGAAAGTGTTTGGTATCAACACGACAAAATCTCCCCCACATGGAGCTGACAGTCGGTGGGAAGTTGAGGTGACATTTCTCCCCTAGTACATGAGTCCAAGAGGAATTTAGTTTTGTGTTCACTGCAGAATCTCTATCACTAGGACAGTGCATAATTAATATACATAATAAATGTAATCTGGGTGAACCAAATGCAGACACCAATTCATAAGCTATGTCAAAAAATATAGTAAGAATTAAACACCCATGCTCGCAGCTTGGCACAGTGGTTAGTATGTCAGTGATACCCAGTAAATATGCACCAAATAAGTCAACAGTAGCTGTGCTATCACTGTGTGCTTGACAAGCCTGCATGACCTACTGCATATAAAGGACTGGTGTACTGAGAATTTTGGTTTCTTAAAAAAAAAAAAAAAAAGACACACAAATGTTACAGGAACATGTTTTTGTTTTGATCCCAGATGTGGAAGGTGGAGCTGCTTTTCCAAACATCAGAAGATGTTTGTACTTGTCTCCTCAGTCCTCAGAAATAGTGTCACACAAGAGGTAGAAGTGGGAAGACAGAGTTTAAGGTTATCCTTGGCTACAAATTTGAGACAAGTCTAGGCTACATGAGACTCTGACTCAAAACCAGAAATAAATAAATAAGTAAAACATATAGAACAAAACTTAAACAAACAAAACCATAAAACAGAAAAAGAAACAATGAAGAAGCATAGTGTGCATCAAGACCCCCCAGTGGCTCTGCAGGCAGAATGGGTATGTTCTGTAGGCACTTGGCAGTAACCTGACATATACAATAGAGCACAATCAACAGGACAGTCATAGAAAAAGCCCCCTTACCCTGCCCCTTTACCTAGAAACATGGCCATGAGCTTCTTATCCTGAAGAAGGATGGCTCCTTTTACCAGGTACTCAAAATAGGAATCCACACCAGCCCCGATGCCTGCATCCTGGGCCACCCATTTGCCAGTGAGCACATCAATGTGATTGCCAACCTGAAAGAGAAACACAATCCTTAGGAAGGGCATACTTAGTACTCTGACTGCCCGGTAAGATGCCAGGCAGGCACCTCAGTGCTTCCTTAGGACATGCACTTATGGAGGAGGGCATGGGGCTGCACCACAGCTATCCTTCCTGCACATCTCTACTGGGGAGACACAGCTTGGGCACATGGAAATGACTTACTTAGCATACTAGACAAAAATGAGAAAGAAAGAATAAACTAAAGTATTTGCTCTTGCTTAGAGAGAGTGTAGGTGAGAGATGAGAACTTGTTTCTAGAATGTCTCAGACGCAAGGCAAGTTTGTGACTCCAGTGTCTAAAAATCTAAGAGAGTGTGGCCATGAAGCTCAGCAGCAGAATGTCTGTTTAGCATTTGCAAGACCCTGGTTTAATCCTCAGTATCAAAAAGCCAAAAGCAAAACAATTCACACAGACACACACACACACACACACACACACACACACACATATTCAGGAAAGACCTAGGAAGCTGAAGAGAAGTTGCTGGAAAGGAATTAGACAGCTGGGGGGCTGGGATCAGGAGGGGACTCCACCAGTGTCACTGGGTACATTTTGTGTGTGCTTTGGCCTTTGAATCCCATGACTATAAAGTCTTTTAAAAGTAAACATTAAATGAGTTTTCCATGTAACTTGGACTCTCCTGGAAGCCTCACTTCGGCTGGTTTACAATAAACTGAAAAGACACGGCTAAGCATTCTGTGTCAGTTCAGGACCCCTCATCTAGGAAGACTGAAAGATGTCCATTTGGAAGGTGAGTTCCTGGAAATACCAGTATAGGAGGAAGGGGCAAGTGAAATAGGCAAGGGGAAGCAACCCATCAGGGTGAGTGACCAAGCAGGTTTCTACTGGAGGTCACTGAAGGCAAATTTGCTGGGATCTGGAAACTGGTAAAGAAGATGCACCTCAGAGTGGGCTCACCAGAGACACCATAGTATCAGTCACTGGTGGAGAACCGTTCATGGAATGTGGGGCTTCCAGCCAAAAGCAAAGCAGAGGAGTCTCCCACCTTTTTGCCCTGAGTGCACAGGGGTGATAAAGGAGAAGGGGTGCAGACAGGGCACCATCCAGGTCTACCATAGTTCCAAGGCTGTAGCAAAACTGCCTGCAGTGGACTAAGGATGTTAACATGAGCCTCCAGAGGGGCTCTAAAGGAATTTTCTGATTCCTCAGACATTCTCCACTCTCTAAGCGGACAGCATGAAACTTTACATAAAATCACTTTCAAACACAAGGAGTTACAATGACTAACATAGTTTTTAACCACTGAGCCATCTCTCCAGCCCGACTAACATAGTTTTTAATACAATAACAACACTGCTGGAGTATCTGAGGACCAGAGAAGTTGAACAACCTTGAAGCAGGGCCATGCCAGGAATCTAGCACTGTACTGAATCCAGTGTTACTGCCCTAATTGCTGTTAGTGTCACTGCCTTATCCCTGATAGGATTTGATATTAGCTTTGAGGGTTAGCTGGCCTAGAATATGTTAAACTTCCGTTTATTAATAGGAACTGAAGGGAAAATGAAGCCCTAGGGTCAAATATGCTTGGGAAAGAGATTCCTTTACCATTGCACTTAATAATTTTTATTCTGTTCAAGTTCTTCATGACTCTAAAAAAGGAAAAATTAAAAACAACAACAACAAAAACTATCCCCATACCACATGCAAGAATCCTCTAATATAACTGTTCTGGAATCATTTTTTTTTTTTTTTAAATAGAACATCTATTCAACATCTCTTAGCACTAGTGTTTTAGGAAACACAATTTTGCAATGGCCAGTAGTCACTAAAGGGCCAGGTGAACTGATAATCTATGGTCAGTGAGTCAGGGGTGTGAAGCATATGACTCCTTCCTAGAATTAAAAAAGGCTCAAAACGTACCATAACCCTGCTCCCTCCAAGGATGAGACATCTGCCTTGCTTCCCTCCTGTGCCAGCGAGTTTTATGTCAACTGCACACAGCTAGAGTCATTTTGGAGAACAGAACCTCAACTGAGGAAATGCCCCTAGCAGACTGACCTGTGAGCAAGCCTGGGGCACATCTTCATGATTGAAGGCTGATGGAGGCGGCTCACGGTGGGCAGTGGGACCCTTGGGCAGGTGGTCCCGGGGGCTCTAAGAAAACCAGCTGAGCAAGCCACAGGTAGTAAACCAGTGATCAGCACAACCCCACAGCCTCTGAATCAGTTTCTGCCTCAAATTCCTGCCCTGACTCCCCTGAATGGTGGACTACAAGATGAAATATACCCGTTCCACCCCAGTTGGTTTTGGTCATGGTGTTTTATCACTACATCGGAAACTCCTAACTAAGACAGCTTTGGTGGCAAAACGTAAAGGAGGATCAGTCTACTTTTGGTACCCTGGACCATGCCTACAATCACTGCAAAATTCCCCTGGCTGGCCTCATTCCTTAGACCTCTGGGTCTCATAAATGGGGAACACAGAAGCCTTGGCTCACACAAAAAAAGGCAAGCGCTGACCTACCAGCCCAATATCTGACCGGCTCTCCCAGAGGCGCGTCAGGGCCACTCTGGCCACATCTTCAAACACAGGGTCACCGGTGAGGCTGCTCAGGGTGGCAAATTCCACAATGAAGGTCCCAATCCCTGCTGTACAGGTAACAGGGGTCTCTCCAGGGTTCACGCCATGAAGCAGGTTCACAGTTCCATAGGGCATGCCAGTGGGGGTCTGAAATGCTAAACCATCAGAAACTTATGACTCCAGGTAGAAGAAGAGAGATGGGCAGTTAGACCCCAAGCTTCAGGCCTCAGTCAGCCCTTCTTTCTTTTTTTTTCTGGGTGATTGTTTGTATCTGAGCCAGAGAAAGATAATATGTCTCACTGCAGGACCCTGAACTGCCTAACCCAGATGCTGTCAACACTGCTGTGTCACCTCAGGTTCCCACTGTGGTAAGGAGAGCTGGAAAGAGCTGAGCTCCCAGCGGCCACTCCACACCTCATGTTAGCCAGCCCAACTTTTGATTTTACTTTTGATTTTCACACTATGCCTTCCAAAGGCAGGCGGGTAACTGAGTGTGAAGCAGGCAAGGTTTATGCTTTAGGCAGAAGTGGGGCCACACTGGAAGTTACTCATAAACTCTCACCAAATGAAACAGATTGGTAGAGGAGTCAATTTTAGATTCCTGATTCAAATAAAAGTTCCGGGACAAAATTATTTTTAAAATAAAATCTGAAAATAGCAAACAAACCAAACCACTGATACAATACAACCCCCTACTTACAGGTAGGGAGCATCATGCCAGTAACAAGTGACTCACCTAAAGGTCACATAGGAGAGTCATACAGAGAAGGAATTGGAAATGCCTGCCCTGACCTCACCCATTCAAACCCAGCCTAGTGCTCTGCCCATCCTATCCCATGTTCAGGGAAGAACTTGACAATGAACCCAAGATAGAGACTTCCTCTCCAGGCCCAAAGGCCAACAATGTCAGGGCACTCTACACGTCATCAAATTGTGAACTAAGTTGTCAGAACTCGTAAGTGCTATAAGCACCAGACACCTTGTCGGCTGGAGGAATGAAACCTGCTTTCTGGTACAGGGCAGGCAAGGAGAAAGAGTCACAAGCAAGAAAGGATCAAAGGAATATTCTAGAGACAGGCAGGAAGTATTAAAGGAAGAGTCTGAGAATCCTGAGACCCACAGAAGCGATACACTGGTGCTGGCTTTCTAATTGCTCAGTATGAACTTTAGAATATGTATATTACTCACTGCAAATAATTTTTAAATGGGAAAAATATATAAGGGGCAACAAGGCAGTTTTCTCCAAGGATGAGTCACACAGAACATGTTTGTGAGGAGACGTGGGTCATGGCTGTGAGCCATGGGCTGTAAGACCTGAACCCAGCTGGCCCTCTTGCCTTGGTCTTCCCTGGGGCTGAGAGGCGAATGCTGCACTTGAGAGATAAATAAGTGAGGTGGCCAAGGAGCTAGCAGAGTGCATGCAGTGGCAGTCACGTGCCTGGGTGTGGGCATCCCTAGACTTCTACCACACCCAGAAAGGAACACAGTGTCCAGTTGACGCTGCCGAGCTCAACATTGATGGCCCCACTGGGTAAAACAGTGAGGCTTGACTTGACCACAGAAACCAAGCCCTCTCATCTGGTTGGCCAAGCATCTTCTGTCTAACCTTAGATTAGCCTTCTAAAAGGTGCATCTAGCAGGTAAGAATTATGATTAGCGGAGAAACTGAGCCATGGAGCAGGAGAGTGATGTGGTCAAGATGCTGACTGGTAGAGGAAAGCCTAGAACCCACAGCTCCTAATGCTTAGACCAAAGCTATTCCCTGGGGTCCTCTTACCCTAGCAGCATGTGCCCTGGGAGGAGGCAAGAGGGCTCACTGAAAACAAATGCAAAGACCATGAACCTGTGAAACTTGCTTCTGGCTATACCTGCAAATGGTAGTAACATCAGCTTAGCCATTCTAAGCCAATACCCTCACCAGGCCCTTAAAATGCTTAGGACTCTTCTGATTTCTACAGTGAAAACTCTTTGGATTTTTATTGTGGATGGTTTCTAAAGGGGCAGAAATAACAATTTCAGGTTTAAAAAAAAAAAAAAAAAAAAAAAAACAGGGAAAAAAATCTCAGCATTGCCATTTTTGCCTCCAGCAAGAGAGGATTAGAGCCAGACATAGTGGTGCATACCTGTCAGCCCAGCTCTGGAGACAGAGGCAGGACTGTCAAAAGCTCAAGGTGAGCCCTGTCTATATAGTAAGTTACAGGCCAATCAGGGCTACACAGTGAGTCTGCCCCACCCACCATTTCTGCCTGGCTCTTACCTGGGAGGAGTTTTCGGGCTGCTTCCTCCGCCATCCTGAGGAGAGGTCCAGAACAAGGCCATCCAGCTTCCACCTCCACACCAGCCTTCTTTGACAAGAGGTGAGCAGAAAGGAGTCCTCCTACCACTGAAGACAGCAGGAAACACAAGTGTCAGGGTCCTAAGGATCAGTTTGTCTCTTTTGCAAAGTAGAACCGTGCCTCACTAGGAAGGAGCTAATGAAAATGCCATCTCTCCCCAGGAAGAGTGATATGGATCTCTGTGGGGAGCCGACAGAAGGCAGCTATCATCCTTGCAGCCATCTTGAGCCATATACCCTGACAAGAGACTTGTTTACAGCGGCCTACAACAGCTGAGCACACTCTGATAACATCTTGTTTTAGATACCCAGGGTTTTCCCTTGGGTGTGTGAGACTTAAAGGTGTGATTTAGAGACAAGACTTAAAGGCATGACTTAGAATTAAGACATATAAAAGGCGAAAGGCAGACAGAAGACAGACACTTGAGACTTGAGACTTACAACTTGGAAAAAGAACTTGGAACTGGGAAAGAGACTAGCAACTTAGAACAGGGATTAGGACCTGAGACTTGGTACTAGGAACTAGGGACAGAGCGGTGTTGTGGGGCAGAGCGGTCCACAACATTTTGGCCCCCAAACATGGGGTAGTGTGGTTCTCAACAGATCTCTAATTCCAGGGCCTGGGAAGTAGAGACAGAGTTTGAAGCTAACCTGGACTATATAGTGAGAGCCTGTCTTGAAAAAACAAACAATTCTATTGGCTTTCATCATGCTGCAAGGTGCTATGCAGGCTGGAGAAAAGTGTCAACAGACTTATCCAGCAATGAGCCCTGAATGCTGTAGTACTGACCTGCCCACCAAGACCGTCCACTGGTGCAACACGGGCATGTGACTCACATGAAGTAACCAATCACTTTCTGATTAAGTTTGAGGCCTGCTCCACAGGAGGAAATTTATGTCCTGGTAACGTAAGCCTGATCAAAATCCCATGGTGAGGGAAGTCACAGGTTCCTAGAGAAGAACCTACTCTTATGGGGCTACTATACAGGCACATCATCGAACAGCGGCCACATGTTTATTTTTATACTCTCAGATTAGTGCTACAGAAAGGAGCTTCTCAAAGTAGTCAGTATCAGAGCACTCTACTTATTCTCATGCAGAGACCAGAGGCCATAACTGGGCAACGTGCTGAGAGTAAGTGACTGCTGAGTGCCCAACTCTCAACACAGCATCTGTATCACACTCACTCAACACAGCATCTGTATCACACTCACTCAACACAGCATCTGTATCTCACTCACTCAACACAGCATCTGTATCACACTCACTCAACACAGCATCTGTATCACACTCACTCAACACAGCATCTGTATCTCACTCACTCAACACAGCATCTGTATCACACTCACTCAACACAGCATCTGTATCACATTCACTCAACACAGCATCTGTATCTCACTCACTCAACACAGCATCTGTATCACACTCACTCAACACAGCATCTGTATCACACTCACTCACCACAGTGTCTATATTACAGTCAAGGCTTAGAAGAGACATGGAGTGAGTTCAAGAGGCAGAGAAGGGGAGGAGTGCCAGGAACATAACCAGACCCCTGCACTCATGACCTCACAACAGCAGTGGTAACCTGCACAGTACCAGGCCAGTAAGCATTCCAGCATGAACAGGACAGGAGCTCATGGGGCTCTAGCCCTACCTGAGCAACCACTGGTAACTGATGGTTCTGAGAGTTAGGGAATCATTTTCTTCAGCGGTTTGGGCACTGGTAGGTTGCCCATGCTCGAGCAGATGACCACAAAATCATGGGCAGGCAGCACTAACTAGATGTGAAGGCTGGTGAAGGAAGTATTGGGGCAGGTTCTGCAGGAAGTGAGGAGAGGGATTTGAGTTGGATATGACAAAATATATATATATGTGTGTGTGTATGTGTGTATATATATATATATATGTATATATATATATATACACATATATATACATACACACACATATATACACGTATATACATATATATATACATATATACATGTATATATGTGTGTGTGTGTATGTGTGTGTGTGTGTATATATATATATATATATATATATATATATATGAAAATTTCAAAGAATACATTTTTTTAAAGGTCCATCAAGATAGCTCAGTGAGTTAAGGCACCTGCTGCCAAGCCTGACAACCTGAGTTCCATCCCCAGGATCCACATGGTGGGAGAAGAGAACTGATCCCCCCAAGTTGTTCTCTGTCCTTCACACATATGCTGTGTCTTTGTGTTCACTCACATCATACAATAAATAAGTAAATGTAATACACCTTTAAAAAATTAAAATATTCTAAAGCAGTGGTTCTCAACCCTGCTAATGCTGTAACCCTTTAGTATAGTTCCTCATGTTGTGGTGATACCAACCATAAAATTATTTTTGTTGCTACTTCATAATTGTAATTTTACTACTGTTATGAGTCGTGACAATTTTATTTTTCTGATGGTCTTAGACGACCCCTGTGAAAGAGCCATTCGACCCCCAAAGGGGTCACGACCCACAGGTTGATAACCACTGTTCTAGAACAAGCAATAAAGTCACCCTTATTTCCATCTATTTGATAACATTAACAAAGTGTTTCCCTTGGTGGGTCACAGGAACAATGACCACATTTTGAAGTTCCTAGTACAGACCAAGATCTAGGTGCTGCTCCCTCATCTGCGGATATGAATTTTAAGGTTCAGAGAAGCAAACTGACTTGCCCTGGGCCACCTATCTGACAGCTGGTAGGACAGCCTGTCTAATTTTCAAGCTCTGCTCCCTTCAGCTTGTCACTCTTCTGTCACCACATCAGGGATGGGCAGGTGTTGTCATTATGCCCATTCTACCTTTTATTTTGATTTATCACACAATATTCAAGATGTATAAAAGACACAGTGATTCTGTGACTGGAAATGCATGGCTAACTAGATACCAGGAAGTGCCCTCTGTCAAAAAATAACCTGTGACTTTGAGCTCTGGGTTTCCCTTCTTCTTGCCTAAGAGGAACCGAGACAAAGAAGGACTAGGCCAAACAAGTCTAATAGAAGTTAGAGCACGCCTTTAACCCCAGCACTTGGGAGGCACAGGCAGGCGGATTTCTGAGTTCGAGGACAGCCTGGTCTACAGAGTGAGTTCCAGGACAGCCAGGACTACACAGAGAAACAAAAAAAAAAAAAAAAAAAAAAAAAAAAGAAGAAGAAGAAGAAGTTAGAGAGACTATCTAGAGACACTATTGCTAGCAGAGACTATGCATGCAGAGATAACATTTCCCAAAGACCAAGGCAGTGAGACAAAGACATTTTCATGTAATCGAAACCTAAGAAAGTTTGCCTGCAGCACAGCCCCACAAAGGAAAACTCTAAAGAACTTTAGAGAAAAGGTGGACTACACATAAGACCTGAGACACTGAGGCATAGTCAGAAGGTGCAGGCTGGGGAGCTGGCTCAGTTTGTAAAGCGCTTGCCCTGTAACTATGAAGATCTGAATCCCATCCTTAACATACATGTAAAAAGAGTGTGAAGGTGCACACTCATAGGCCCAGTGCTGAGGCAGCTCACGGCCTGTCAGCCTAGCACAGACAGCAAGGCCCAGGTCCCAGTGAGAGCCTGTCTCAGAAAACAAGGTGACCAGCTCCTGATGAGTAGTAACACAGGGAGCTGACCTCTGGCTATACACATGCATGCACCCTTGCACAGACATGCACGCATACAAGGTGCTAAATACAGGAGTAAACCTAAAGGTCAACTGTAAAGAACTGAATGTGGAACTGTAGCCCCTGTGCCAAGATGTTCCCCGAGGTATGTCTATCATGTAGGAAGAGAACAGAAATTTTTCACCACTTCTAGACTTTGGTGAGTTGTCTCTTCTGTTTGTTAAGGAAACTATTTTAGAAGGTATCATACACAACTTTAATAAAACATTAATAAAAGGAAAACGGGAGCTGGGTGTGGCAGCTCACACCTATGATCTCAGCGCTCGGCAGGCCAAGGCAAAAGGGTGACTTAGTACAACATAGTGAGCTGTGATCTGGCCTTGGCAACAGGGTGAGACCATGTCCCCAAAAAAAAAAAACCAAAAACAAACAAAAAAAAGTAGGGTATCGTGGCTCCCGCCTTTAAACCTAGCACTAGGGAGGCAGAGACAGCAGATATTTGAGTTTGAGCCGCGTGTAGACCACACAGCCAGTTTCTGACCAGCCAGAGTTACCACAGTGTGACTATGTCTCAAAAAGCAAAAAAAAAAAAAAAACAATAAAAGAAAATAAACCAAATCAAAAAACATTTTAATTATCCCACAAAGGTTTACTGGCTACAATAACCTCCAAGAAGGCAGAGTTATACCTTTTTTGTTCAAATACCAAATAAATGTTATTTACCCCGTGTCATGGTTTGAATATGCTTGGCCCAGGGTGTGGCACTATTTGGAGATGTGGCCTTGTTGGAGTAGGTGTGCCAGGGTAGGTGTGGGCTTTAAGACCCTCATCCTAGCTGCCTGGAAGTCAGAATCTGCTAGCAGCCTTCAGATGAAGATGCAGAACTCTCAGCTCCTCCTGCACCATGCCTGCCTGGATGCTGCCATGCTCCTGCCTCAATGGTAATGGACTGAACTTCGGAAGCTGTAAGCCAGCTCCAATTAAATGTTCTTTTTCTAAGAGTTGCCTTGGTCATGGTGCCTGCTCACAGAAGTAAAACCCTAACTTAAACACCCCCAGAAGACAGTACCGCTGTCAATCACTAGTTCAAAGCCAGTGCCCTGGAAAGAGGACTCTTGAAGGCCTCGCCTGCCATTCTGCTTGTCAGTGACAACTCCAGTCTCTCCTACAGGCCCTAAAATCCAACCCTCACCTCGGATGTTGGTCTCGAACACGGAGGCATTCACGTCGATGTCAAAGTCCACGCTGTCCTGGAGAACCTCCACCACTCTTTGGAATTCAGAGGTATTCCCCAAAATCTGGAATGAAAGAGAACCCTGACCACATGGCTCCTTTGTGCATAGAAACAGTTCAGATACTGGTGTGACCCTCACTTTTCAGTCAGAACCTCTCTGTCCTGAGTTTGGTTACACTAAGCCAGCAACCACGCAGAAACCTAGCCTGTATGATTTCCTGGAGGCCATTTAAATGGATCCCATGTAAACAAAGTGGGGGTCAGAAGTGAACAGCAGTTGTTTCTACCTCTGTGTCCTTTCCACTTTGTGGAAAACAGTACCAGCTGCTTCCTAGCCTTCTTTATCCCAAAGCCTCCTGCCGCAAAGGCCAAGAACCCCGACACTACCTTTCCCAGCCTCCTTTGCTGTGAGAGGTCACGGTGTCACCATAACTGTGATCCTTGTGAAGCACACTTTTGGGAACAAATCTTTCATGACAGCAGATGTGGCTAGCATGGTTTTTACTCTGCTCCTGCTTTTCTGCCTTGGAAGCAGACTCAGTTTCTGGTGCGGTGGCAGCTGTGCTTCACCATGGGGTAAAGCATGAGAATAAAAACCCAATGATGGGAGACTAGGAAGTAACAAAGAGCCTCAGTTTCTGATGGCATAGTCAAGTAGCTGACTCATTGCTAAAGGAAAAAAAATTACCTTTTGGCTTTCCCTTTTTGAAAACGTTATTTGCGGGTTTAAGTGTTCTGCCTCCATATTCAACAATGCCACAGTCACACTTTCTGCCCTTAGAGGTCAGAGGTGTGTGGCGTGGGGTGGATCTCCTTGCACTGGAGTTGCAGATGGCTATGAGCCACCTCATGGGTTTTGGGACTGAAACTTAGGTCCTCTGCAAGAGCAACAGTTCTCTTGACCTCTGAGCCATCTCTCCAGCCCCCAAACTGTATGCTTAAAGGATGAGTCTGCACTTTGATCTAGCTTTGTGGTTCTTATCCATTTGAGGTTGATGGGGATTGAACCCATGACTGCATGCATAAGGCAAAGTAGTTTATCAACTAAACCATATCTCTTCCTTTCTTTTACTTGGAAAAATAAATCTGGTTAAATCTAGCCAAGTGCTAGATATATATGTGTGTGTCTACCTATATATGTGTATATACACATATGTGTTGTATATAAATACACATACATACTTGGAGGGAAAGAGTGTATAGGAAAGGGGGAGAGAAGGGAAGAGGGAGAAAGGGAGAGAGGAGGAGAAGGAGGAAGAGAACAAACTTGTTTGTTTGAGATGTTCTCATACAGCCCAGGCTAGCCTCGAGCTCACTATGTAAGGCAAGAATGGCCTTGGCCTGCTGATGTCCTTGACTCTAACTCTCAAGTGCTGAGTTCACAGTAGCATGCCACCATGCCTAGCTTGACATAGAATATTAATTTTTTCTGCTAATATCACCCCAATACCCTTCCTCCCAGAGTCACTCCATACCCTTCACCAGACACAGTCTGGGAATATGTGTGTGATCCAAGCCTGACCAACGAAGACTTACTCCTTGGATTAAGGGGAAAGGGTGATTCTTTGAAAATACTGTTTCTTAAACTGGGAAGCAATCAGAAAGTCAATTGGCTGACCTACCTTTTATGGAGACGGAGAACACAGTAGCCAAGGAGACAGAGATAAAAGGTAGAAGGGGACTCCTATTGATGTCAGCTGTCTGTCTGGACCTGGACGTTTTAGTTATCTGATTCAGTTAAGTTTGTCTTCTTACCTCAGACAGTTGAATTGAGGCTCTGCAATTTGCAACCCAGACAATTCCTGATTATCCCAACACTGTTTCTCTAGGACCTGGAGCCAGTCTACCTCTGTCCTGTCTCTCTCACCACTGGATTTCCTCTAGCCTATCTTCATCTTAGGAGACTATGCCCAGTATTCTCATTTCTTGTTTCCTCCACCAGAAGTCACTCCCTCCTGCATCTTCCATTTATAAATCCAACCCATCCCTGGTGTATGTTACCTAATACTGTTTTCAATCTTTTCTTCTTTTAAAAATCCCTATGAACTCTATCCATACTACCATTAGGGTCTCCATTCCTTCCACATTGAAACAAAACAAAAAATCTTCACAATGGCAGAGGCATCATCCACTCTTGTATTTCCTCAGAGTGCCAGACACAACTCAGGAAGCAATTACTTGACAAATGTCGTGAATGAGAACACAAATCTTACTTTACAAGGCAGTGATCTCAAAGCAGACATTTCATCACTTCCTGTCTTGTACTTAAGAAATGCCAGTGGATCTCCTGTACTCTAGAGAACATCGCACCGCAGTGAAGACATACCCCGCGTCACTGATTCCCTTCTTTCTCTGAGCCCCAGCACACTGGCCTCCCTTCCACTCACTCGCTTCACTCTCCTGTCTCAAAGCCTCCACGCTAGCTGGCCTACAACACACTCTCCCATCACTTTCCCAGTTACCGCCAGCTTCTCCTTCAAATTCCAACTCCAGTTGTACATAACTGCCTCAGAGAAGTTCTCCAACATCCTCGGCTAGGTCAGATCAGTGTTTGGGGGATGTTTTTTGGAGACAGTTTATTTTGTGTAACTCTAGCTGTCCTGTAACCCACTCCATAGACCAGGCTAGCCTTGAACTCAGAGATCAGCCTGCCTCTGCCTCTTCCTTCTGAGTGCCAGGACTAAAGGTGCACACCAGACCATTTTTCATTAGGATTTTTGCAATGCAGAACTCTGCCCTCAATTTGTGGTTATCTTGTATAGCTATTCTTTGATCCTGGTGCTAACATCTCAAACTCCAGACAAACAGAGGTCATTTCTGCTTGAACCTACCATTTTGACTTTAAAGTTTAGCACCATGCTTGGTACATAGCTGTCCTCAATAAATATTTTATAGATAGATGATAAATAAAAGCATACAAATTAGCATTAAACAACAATTAAATGCCAAACCAGATCTATATAGTGTTCATAGTCACATAAATATTATAGATGTATAAAAATGAGGAGTGGCCAGGCATGGTGGTAAGTCTTTATAATCTCAGGACTTGGGAGGCTGAGACAAAAGGATTGCCAAGTTTGAGATCTGCCTGGCTAAACAACAAAACCCTGGAAGAGTGTAAGCAGAACAGAAGACAATCAAGGATTGGAGTCACATAAAGTTAAGTTTATGTCTGAGTTCTGGTTTTACTTTCCTAAGCATTGCATTTCTTTCTAAGAATCACATTTCTGTAAGAAGGAATAAAATAATGAAATAATAAAGCCAGGAGACTATGGGGAGGATTAAATAGGGTACTGCATGTGTTGTCATTTGAGTAAGATGTAATCAGGACAAGCTGTGGGAAGTCGAGGTTCCCAGCATGCAGCACAGTAGTTAAGGAAACCTCATCAAATGGAGAAAGGAAGTGGAGGTGGGGGCACAACTTGGGGTGGGTATCTTGTCCTTGGCCCACTGCTGTCTCCTGACCTGTTTCCTACCTACTGAGATGAAGAAGCATCTCCTGACACATTAGTGCCCGAGCACATGGGGTGGGCCACCATGTACTGAGGCTTCTGGAACTGTGAACCAAAATACATTCTTCCTCCTTTAAAGACCTTCTCTTGTGCAGTCACAGCGATGATAAAAAACTGACTAATAATGACCTGTAGAGGACTTAGCACAAGCCGTACACATGACACAGTGACTGGTTTGCTATTATATTTTTGCCATTGCACGTGGCCAACTAGAATATGAGCTTTTGAAAGGGATGGTGTCAGAGTCTCTCTATCTTTCACTGAGCTATGCATGTGTATCACAGGTCTTCTGTAAATATTTGCTCAACACATGAACCTGTGCAAGTTGGTTTCTCTTGGAACTTGGCATTCTCTCCTATGCAGTTGGGTCAGAGCCTGGTGGCTCAGAATCATGAGATGAAAGGCCTAGGGGAGGAATTTACTTTTTACCCACAGACAAGCTATCAAAAGAGGAAGGATGTCAGCTGGGCAATGATAGAGAGGGAAACAAAAGATGGGATACTTACCAGCAAGGTGTCCAGGGCATCAATTAGCGTCAGAGAAAAACTGTAAAAAGACAAAGTTCCTCTGCTTCATAAGAACGTCAGACACCAGACTCACAACTGCCCAGATCTAAACGAGGCATAACGACACCCCTATCAACCCCACTTACAGTTATGACAGAGGACCAGAGGAGAACTTGACTGCCTGGTGTAACTCAACTGTATTAACATTTCCCCTGTTTTCTGTCAGCCTTCCCTGCTACAGCAAGAGCAGGAAACTGCAGCATGGTAAGAGTTAGGGAAGGCTCAAGGCTATGTTACTTATGACATCAGAAGGCTAGAAATCACCAGTTGCTCACAAGATGGAGAGTGACGGACAAACCAACACAGACAAGTACAAATGCATGACGTTATTAAGGTTATCGGGAGTTCTGTGTACTAATAAGATGATCATGCGTTTCAGTGAAGAACACGTGTATGAAGTAAGCCACACAGCATGTTCTCGTCTGCATTTCACAGTGGGGGGAGGGGCTGGACAGACGGCTCAGTGATTAAGAGCCCTTACTGCTTTTGGAGAGGACCTGAGTTTGGCTCCCAGCAGCAATGTAGGGGTTCACAGCTGCTGGGAGCTTCAGTCCCAGGGACTCTAGCCAGGAGCCTCCACAGGCTCCTGCACACATATGGTGCACCTAAATTCATGCAAAACAAACACACATACTATTAATAAAATGTAAAAAGCCATACTCACAGAAGGCAAATGTGCCGCTGTTAGAGCCAGTAACCGCAGGGGGATAATTCATAAGGCACCGTTTTTAGGGTAAAGAAGTATTCTATCTGCTAGTTGTGATGGTGATTACTATACATTTTAAATGGTGTATTTTATTACATGAAAAATTAAACCTTTAATAAGATAATTTTTTTTTACAAAGATACACAGTAGCCAGGTATGGTATATGCCTGCAGTCCCAGCACTGGTGAGGTTGATTCAGAAGGACTGAGAGTTTAAAACCAGTCTGGCCTACATAGCAAGATCCTGTCTCAATAAACAAATAATATATACATGCACACCTGTGTAATCATATAAACTGAGAACAATCTAGAATGATGTACAGGACGGGTTGTCATTCTAAGGAATGAGATACTGAGCACGCATGATTCCATCCTGCCTCAATTAGCCATTTGTTTGCATTTACTTTTTGTTCCAACTAAAAAATAAAAACTGGAACATGTCCTTAGCTTACTTGCCTGGCCCTTGGCATTAGTGAGCATGCTATCATGTACAAATATTTGTAAAAACGAGCATAATAAGGCAGGAGTGACAGAGAACACCTGCAATCCAGCACCTGGGAGGTAGAGGCAGGAACAATACAAGGTCATTTTCAGCTATGGAGTAAGTCTGAGGCCAGCCTGGGCTATGTGAGACCTATCGAAAACAAACAAGCAAGCAAAAAATAAAAGACCTCTGGGGTGGGGGGTGCTGGAGAGATGGCTCAGCCGTTGAGAGCACTGGTTGCTCATGGCAGCTCACAACTGTCTGCAGCTCCAGTTCCAGGGGATCTGACACCCTCACACGGCTACAGATACAGGCAAACCGCCAGTGCACACTAAATAAATAAATCTTTAAAACAAAACAAAACAAACAGTAACTCAGGATTACAGCTCTAATGTCAGTTTGGGCTAATGCAATGAATGATTCTTCGATCAGCTGGGAAATGATCCAGTGAAAATGAAAAAAATGATATGGTAACACAAGAATTACTAAACGAAAATGAATCAGGTGACTTGTATGTATGGCGGTGAGAGGAGTTGGTATGAAGCTAGACAGGAAATGTTTTTCAGGCATACAAAGAACACCAACTACAAAGGGTCTTAACCGTGGGGAGAATAACATTCCTCCTGGACCTGTGTGCCCACCTATAAAATGAAGGAGTTGAGTTTCCTGACTCTTGGGAGTTTTTTCAAAATATTCTGTGACTCCAGAAATGTCCCCAAGTTCTCATACATGGTGCCTCTTCCTGCTGAGGTGAGCCCAGAGGGCTAGCCCGCCAGGTTAATCCAAGACTTTTTTGTACTGTGAAAGCTGTGTAGATTCTGACAGTGCTGGTTTAGGTTGAGGGGAAACGGTTAAATCAGCCCAGGTGGGAAACTTTCCAGAATCAGGGAGACCAAGAAGCCACCAGCCCTCCTACGTCCCGGCCAACCCCCTTGGCCCTCAAGCTCGCTCTACCTGCCCCAGGTGTCGTGCCCGTCACAGGTGAGAGGTCTCAGCTCATCGTAAGGAAAGGCATTTTCCAGGTAACTGTCGTAGGCGTGGTAGAACATGGCCTTGACTCGCTCCCTGGTGCGAGGGATGAGAAATAAGGTAGGGGGCCAGAACACAAAACCAGGCGGGAGAAAGGACCAGACACAGGACGGAGAATGGGAACCACCAAATGATTTCTGCCGAGGGCCCAGCTGCGGGACCAGAGCACGTCAGGGTGGGGGTCCTGGGGTGGAGGGAAGGGAAGGGGCCCGGTGGGCGCTTGCCATTCCCCAGCCGTAGAGAGCGGGAGCCTGGTCCCCTTCACCTGTAGTGGGCGGGGTCGGGCGCGGTGCCGTCGGGGCCTGGCGCACCATGGTGCAGGGGCAGCAGCACGCACACGAGGCCGAGTGGGATGAGTAGCCGGAAAGGCATAGAGCTCGTGTCCTGTCAGTGCCGCTGCAGCAGCTGCAGCCACCGCCACCCGCTCATCCTCCGAGCCGCGGCTGGGTTCTTCCGGGGATTCGCACTACGACGCCTGCGCGTTGGGCAAGAAGCCACTCATTTCCTGACTACAAAGCCCAGGATGCAATGGGCAGTGGAACTCAAGCAAAAAGGCATCTCGGGATTTCTAGTCTACAGAGAGGAGTTCAACGTGTCTTAAAGACAGTGGCTGCTGTGGCTGCTGTTAGTGTTTTCACAATCCCAGTTTCTGTTTGTTGAGCACTTACGATGAAGTAAAGCGCTGGGAGCACTTTAGAGGCGCTATCTAGTTTAGTTTTGTTTATTCCAAATACCATTTAAAAGAGGGATTAGCAGGGACCCAAGATTTGAGCAGATGTCTATTGTAAATATGGATGAAAAATGTTCGGCTTTGACCATTATTAGGCATAGGGTTTGCTAAACCACTTCCCCCATTGTGTAAGTAAACTCTAGAATTATTTTCCCAAAGGCGTCACTCTTAAGTTTTCCAGAAATCCCTTTTGTTCTATGAATTCATAAGTTTAGGACAGTCTTTCCCTTTAGGGTGCCATGAAATCATTATCTGTTTCCAATACCTTGGACCATCTCAGTGGCTGCCATCCCTGGTGAAAATGAAAACCCAGCACTATTCCTTTGAGAACAACTGGACCAGTTTTCCCACTCTCTTGGTAGGTGCTAGACAATGTCAGTGTGTTAGCTACAGCAACACCCATCAGTGCGATGAGCTGTAGAAGAAAACCATAGATTTGGAGTTCAGTTGGTGTTCATTATGACTCTACCATTCACACATAACCTATGTAACCCTAAAGGAGCCCCTCTCCTCCTCTGGGCACAGCATCCACATTTATGAAAGGGTTTGTCATATTTGAGATCATATTTGAGATCCTTTGAATTTGAACTTTTCCTTAATCCTAGAATTGCCCAACTCTTTTTGCTGAAAAATTCAGAGAGAAATAGCTGCTCAATTTATTGAGCAGAGTGCAGGCAGGCTCTGCCTCCTTTGGCCCAGTGTTCTTTTTAAAATTGCTGTTCTTTGACAATTTCACATATGTATGAATATGTTCTGGTCACTGCCCCTCACCCCCATTACGTCCACCATCCTTCTCTCCTTCTTCCCCACAAGCCCCCTCCTACTGTCATATCTTTTGTAGTTGTGGTTATGGTATATTAGGCTTAATTAGGGCTGCTTACATAAGCATAGGTGAAGAGTTATGGGCAAGTTTGGGACTCAGCATAATATTATTTATTTATGTATATGAGGGTTTGTCTGCATGCATGCCTGGTCCCCTCTGAGTCCAGAAAAGGGTGTAGAATCCTCTGGGTCTAGAATTATAGGTATCGTGAGCCTCCATGTGGGTGCTGGGAATTGAACCCAGGTCCTCTAGAAGAGTAGCTAGTACTCTTAACGATTGATCCATCTCTCCAGCCCCAATCCAGCATCCTTGAAAACAGCTCTCAGTAACTGTCCCAAAGTTTTATCAGTTGATAAGAAAATCAAACTACATATATAACCCAAAGATAGTGAAGTGGATCCTAAATATAATAAAAAGGTTTTATTATAGATGGGTCAAGGGTACGTGTGTCAGTGTTAAATTGGGGCATTATTATTAGGAGTGTGACCTCACCTTTTTTTTCTCATTTATAAACTAGGAAGAATATTAATACCTGCTTAATAGGGTTGGAGAATTCAGTGAGCCACATAAAATGCCTACAACAAATACTGAGTAACTAGGAGAATATTTTTAAACACTTCTTAGAGGGGCCAGATGGAAGAGACACCATAGGAAACTAAAACCTGGATAACAACACAGGGACACCATATCAGGGACACCATATCAGGGACACTGTATCAGGGACACTATATAGGTTTCCCAAGCTAATGTAACAAATTATCACCAACATGGAAGTTTAAACCAAGAGAAATTTATTCTCCCATTTCTGGAATTCAGAAGTCAGTTTCACTGAACCTAAACCAACATTTTAAAAAAGTTCCCCTCCCCTCCTTCCTAATGCTTGAGAGGGGAGGCTGCTTGTCTTAATTAGGGTTGCTACTACCGAGACAAGATACCACAATTAAAAACAACTTGGGCAAGAGAAGTCTTATTTTCTTAATAAGACTTTCTTAGACTTATGTCTCCTAATCACAGTTCACTGAGGGAAGCCAAGGCAGGAGTCTGGAGTCAGGAGCTAATGCAGAGGTCATGGAGGAGTGCTGCTTACAGGCTTCTCATAGCTTGCTCAACCTGCTTTCTTGTAGGAGCCAGGAACACCAGACCAGGGATGACACCATCTACAATGAGCTGGGCCTTCCCCATCCATCACTTAAGGCTTGCCTTCAGAGCATTTTCTCAACTGAGGATCTCTCCTGTCTGATGACTACAGCTTATGTCAAGTCGCCTAAAACTAGCCTGTACGCTGCTTCCTGCCTGTCCAGATTCCCCTGACAGTTAGAATCCTCAGCTTATAACTATGTCATTTCAGTCTATGTTTCTGTCTGCACATCCCTCTTCCTGTCTCCATTCTCTTTGAGTATGTATCATATCTCCCTCTGCTTCTCTTTCAAAAAACCTTTTTGATTATATTAAGAACCCACCTTGGAAATCTTGGATAATCTCCCATCTCAAGATCCTTAGTGACACCTTCAAGAACTCTTCCCAGATAAGGTAACACAGGTTCTAGGACCGATGACATGGACATTAGAGGGCTACATTTTAGCTTAGTATAGGCACTAAGTATTTTTTCAGGCATAAGCTTTTCTTTATGATGAAAGTCGACTTAGCTTGAACATCTTTTTCTATATCTTTCCTATGTCTTAGCTTTTGTCTCCTATTCAGAACTTTAGTGTGGATGAAATATTTTCAGGTAGAGTGGGACACGGCTGCCTGAACTTGGTAATGTGTGTTCCTATGAACAAAACAGTAATAGTTCAGGTTCTTACTGTCTTTTCTTATTCTGATAGAAACATAGCTTTTCAACATTCACAGAATGAAGAAAATCAAGATTTACATTTCACAATTATTTTGTGACTGATTTCACAGCTCTCTGATGAGATATAAAATTATCTTTTACACCTTGAAGAAGGGTTAGAATTCTTCTTTCCTGGCTTTACCCCCTCACTCTTTTTATGATATTATGATCTAGCTCAGGAGGAAGTAGTCCAATGAAGTGACCAACTACAATCTTTGCACAGTATGGGACTCGGAGTGAGTCACCAAACTACCCTAAACCTTAATTCCCATATTTTAAATGCAGAAACTGACAAGGCAAGAAAGGATGTCTTCAGATTAAATGGGATTATGGAGGTGAAAAGTCCCAGCATAATGACTTGTATATGTTGTTCTTGGGTTTTGTTGGGGTTTTGTTTTGTTTTGTTTTGAGACAAGGTTTCTCTGTGTAGCCCTGGCTTTCCTGGAACTTGGTCTGTAGACTAGGCTGGCCTTAAAATCACAGAGATCCACCTGCCTCTTTTTCCCTGGTTCTGAGATTAAAGGCATGTGCCACCATCACCCAGCATATATGTTGTTCTTAATAGATACTAATTCTTTTCCCTATCTTCCTGTAGGATAACTATTCATTTTGCATTCACTTCTAGTAGTGCTGGGGGGGTCACAGGCAACAATTCTGATGCTTAAGAAGGGGATGGCATCTGAAGTGTAAATAAAATATCTAATAAAAAAAAGAGTTTGAGACTTGCTGGGCAGTGGTGGCGCATGCCTTTAATCCCAGCACTTCGGAGGCAGAGGCAGGCAGAGTTCTGGGTTTGAGGCAAGCCTGGTCTACAGAGTTAGTTCCAGGGCAGCCAAGGCTGCACAGAGAAACCCTGTCTTGAAAAACAAAAACAAAAACAAAAACAAAAACAAAAACAAAAACAAAACAACAACAAAAAAAGAGTTTGAGGGGCTGGAGAGATGGCTCAGTGGTTAAGAGCACCGACTGCTCTCCCAGAGGTCCTGAGTTCAATTCCCAGCACCACATGGTGGCTCACAACCATCTGTAATGGGAGCTGATGCCCTCTTCTGGTGTGTCTGGGGATAGTGACAGTGTCCTAACGTATGAAATAAATAAATCAATCTTTAAAAAAAAAAAAAAAAAAAAAAAGAGTTTGAGACTTGGGCTGGAGAGATGGCTCAGCGGTTAAGAGCACTGACTGCTCTGCCAGAGGTCCTGAGTTCAATTCCCAGCAACCACATGATAGCTCACAACCATCAGTAATGTGATTCAATGCACTCTTCTAGTGTGTCTGAAGATAGCTACAATGTGTACTCATATAAATAAAAAAATAAATACATTTTTGCTGGGCAGTGGTGGTGCATGCTTTTAATCCCAGCACTTGGGAGGCAGAGGCAGGCAGATTTCTGAGTTTGAGGCCAGCCTGGTCTACTTTTACAAAGCAATCAGGCCATGGCCCTTTCCCTTGTAGACCATGCAATTTTGTTGGAAAGGAAAGATGTTTGTTGCTGAATACTTGGTGGATACTTGGGATATAGGGTAGTCACATCTGAGTTTGGAAGGTACTTTGATCATACCAGTATCCAAGAACAATGATCTTGGACTGTGTATTGAGTAAAGTAAGCCTCATATTGATAATTAATAGGTCTTGGCTCTATTACTGGTTTAGCCAACTGTCTTTGTGTGATCTTGGATGGGTTATTTTCCCTTTTAGGGGCTTGATTTCTATGTCTGAAAAGCAAATGGATGAGACTAATTCTCAGTATAAGAAAAAAAATAACAAATCACTTGATTGCTGCAAGGGAAAAAAAATCAGAAAACAGAGACCAACAGTCATCAACTATAGAAGTCCCCTCAGAAACATTCATGGAGCAAAATGCAACTGGAACAACACTCCAAATGGAAAGAACCATGTGCCAAATGGAAGAAGAGAGGTAGAATGAGGGGTCGCAGAAGGAGAGAGAGTTGGCTAGGTGTGCTGGCAGAAGGATTTACGCAGCACTGTGTAAATGTGTTGCTTATGTGCTGTTCTTAGCACTCTCTTTGCCTCAACGCCATTAAATTTGTGTGTGTGTGTGTGTGCACTTGTGTGCACTTGTGTGCACTTGTGTGTGCATGTGCCCACAGAGGCCAGAAGAGATCACCAGATCCCCTACAAGTGGAATTACAATCACAGGTCCTCTGCAAATGCAGAATGTGTCCTTACCCACTGAGTCATGCCTCTAGCTTCTTGGAGCACAGATTTTAAAAGTCAAAGAAAGCAGGAAGGTGGGGGCATAGGCCTTTAATCCCAGCACTCAGGATGCAGAGGCAGGTAGATCTCTGTGAGTTTGAGGACAACCTGGTCTACAGAGTTCCAGGGTTGCCAGAGCTACCTAGAGAAACCCTGACTCAAAAACAAAAAGTCAAAGAGGGGTTGAAGAAAACAGCCACGCCCCATGGTTGATAAGTGTAGGAGCCAGGCGGCCACTTTCCACGTACTGATGAGAAAAGTGAGAGGCTGGTCTAGAGTTAGCAAGTGGTACTCTGGTCAACTTCTATAGTGTTTGATATAGGTCCAGGGTCAGCATTCCTCTCCCTCTTGTTGACACTTCATTTTCTTATTGAAAATTTTCTTATTGAAAATGAAGTGCAGCTTGTGAGGTTGGAGGTCAGATCCCCTGTGGCTCGTATGCTGGACTTTTAGCAGGGGAATATCTGGGAATCCCTTTTCCGAGATCTGAAGGTCAGGAGGTTCCAGCAGTTTCTCTCAACTCCCAGAGCAGATTTGTCCACTGCATATTTTCAGACTGCCAAGAAACAACTATTTCGTTCTCGGGAAGTTCTCCATCTGCTGCCTTGTAGAAATGCTTGCATGTCCCCTGTGCCTAGCGTGTCATGTCCAAACACTTTCTCACCAGAGCCTTAGACATGTTTTCCTAACGCTCATGTTCCATGTGACCTCAGACTTATTAATGACTCTACAGCTGAGCTGTAGTCAGTCTCAGAACACAGTTGAAGTGCTCTGATCCGTTATATGTATTGGCCAGCTTTTTGGTACTGGACATTGAGCCTAGGATCTTGAGCATGCTAGGCAAACACTCCGTTCTGAGCTTTGTCCTCAGCCCTACAGTATTTGTTGTTGTTTTGTCTTGTTTAGGGGGTGGTAAGTAAATGTAAAATGACTGAATAAAATTGCAAAACTCTCCATGGCATCTACTGTCATTGTAGAAAGAGCCAACTCTTTCAAAGAAAACTCTATTTTAAAAAAAAATTTATTTATTTTTATTTATATGATTACACTGTTGCTCTCTTCAGACACACCAGAAGATTGTATCAGATCCCATTACAGATGGTTGTGAGCCACCATGTGGTTGCTGGGAATTGAACCTCAGGACCTCTGGAAGAGCAGTCAGTGCTCTTAACCGCTGAGCCATCTCTCCAGCCATCTCTCCAGCCCTAAAATCTCTTTTTATTGAGCAGAATGTGGGGGATGTGAAGAAGGTGTTTTAGAGGTGTCTGGAGTGGACACTCTCTGTTAATTCAGTGGTTTGCGGATGTACCACTCCCATGGCATACCTCTCTGAGGAGGGCAGATAATCATCTTCCCCTTCAGCTTTTCCTGCTTTGTGGCTCCAGAGTCAGTGTCTGCCACTACTTATTTGCACAGGAACAGAAGGAACTTTGTAGGAAAAAAAAAAGAGTCTAATAAAAGGCTAATCCTTTCAACAAAAGCAGGAGTCTTGTAATTATAACTTTTAGGTGTCTTGTGTGTTAAACTAAAATGTTAAGAACAATGATACAAAACTACGTGGTTGTGAGACTTTGGGCATAATGGTACACACCTTTAGTTTTATTTTATGTGTATGAGTGTTTGGCCTACATGTATGTCTGTGCACCACATGTGTGCACTGTCTGTGGAGGCCAAAAAAAGGGCATCAGATCCCCTGGAATTAGATTTATAGATGGTTATGAGCTGCCATATGGGTTCTGGGACTTTAACCTGGAAGAACAGTCAGTGCTCTTGACTCTGGGCCATCTCTCCAGCCCAGTGTGACATTTTGATGTCATGATAAACCATTGGCTAGCAAATCTATTCAATAGTCTTCAGAAGCCAGATGTGGTGACATTCACTTGCAATCCCAGCATTTGGGAGGCTGGGAGAACACGGAGAGTTTAATTTACCTGGGACTCTGTTCAAATACAGCAACAAAAAGATTAACCAGACAGTCATCTATCTCTAAAAAGAATGTACTTTTGTAGTATCAAGAGAGCCCATACAGCGTACAGTTCAAAAACTGATAAGGTTCAAAAATGTCCTCTCATGCTTAATATAAAAGAGAACTCCACAGGTTGTGGTCTTATTGTGTGGGGGTGGGGGGTGTCATTTAACCATCTTGCATTTTATTTGGCACTCTTCAGTATTTTTCTCTTCTAATGATTAATGAAAACTCTGGTTTTAATATTCTAAGTTGGATTTGTCATCTTCCTGTGTCCTTCACTGACAAGTTGAATGGACGCGTGACTCACACCGACTTTCTATTTTTATAAGAATGACGTTGTTAATGTTGAGGATTATCCTTGAGATGAATAACGTCAGACCCATGATAACCCCTAGAGACAGTTTTTTTAAATTTATTTTATTTTTATGTGTATGGGTGTTTTGTCTGCATGTACACTGGGCATCAAGTGTGTGCAGAGAACCCTTGGAGGCCAGAAGATGGTATCGAGTCCCCTGGGACTGAGTTAGATGTGGTTGCTAAGAGTAGAACTCCAGTGCTCTGGAAGAACAGTCAGAGAGCTCTTAACCACTGAGCCACCTCTCCAGCCCTGAGATAGTTTCTATTTTATCCTCACTTTCCAGACAAGAAATCAGACTCTCAGAAAAATAAAAGAATACTTTTAGAGCCAAGAAAGAGGTTGACTAAATACATGTTTTTTTTTCAATTGTCTCCTAGGAATCTTATTTGCTCTGTGACTTAGTAAGCACCTCTCAGGCACTTACAGTGGACCTGTACGCTCTCAGCCTGCTGATGCAGATGTGGCCAGACACAGCCTCTGCCCTTTTCCAGGTTTTCCAGGTTTTGGTATAGAAGATAGATGATTTAAAAAAAAAAAAACAAAACAAAACAAATGGCATATAAGAGGGTTAAAAGAAAAGTGCTAGGTTTCTGAGAAGAAGCAACTGGATAACAGAAATGACCTGTGCCCAGGAAGGGCTTTTCAAAGTAAAGGAAGAACTGGTGCACAGGCCTCAGTGCAGTCAGAAGTGTAATCCACTTCCGAGGAAGCGGTGGCCACCTCTCTGGAAGACCTTAGGTAACACTGCAAGTGAGAGACAATAGTGATGAGGGCTCAGGACTCAGTGACACAGACCTCTGTAAAGGGGAGCAGGGAACTTGGTCTTTGTTTTTAGTGCTACCAACAAGTAGAGAACAAAAGGGAGGTGGGGGTGGGGAAGGTAGGAAGCCCCACCTAGGTGGTAATGTTTGTCATCCCAGCATGTGAAAGGTCAGGAGTTCAAGTTAAGTGGGGCTGGGGAGATGCTTAGTAAAGTGTTTGTCTTGTAAGTGTTAATTCAATTCCCAGAATCCACATAAAGATATGCTATGTGTCAGGGCTGGTGAGATGGCCCAGCAGATAAAAATGCCTGCTGCCAAGCATTATGACCTGAGCTCTGTCCTCACTTCACAAAGTGGAAGGAAAGAACTGACTCCCAAAACATGGGACATGTGTGTCCTCTGACCTCCACACATGTCGAGTGCATGTATACACACACCGTAGAGCAATAAATGTCATAATCAAATTACATTTCAAATACTGAGTGTGGTGGCAGGTGTCTGTAATCCCAGCACAGAGGTGATGGGTATGGGGAGATGGAGGCAGGGGAATTCTTGGGCCTCTCTGGCCAATTGCCTTTGGCAAACTCCAGGCCAGTGTCAAATAAATGTAGACAGCATTCCTCTTCAGGAATACCCAAGGTTGTCTTCTGGCCTGCTCCATGTACTGACATGAATAAACACACAAACATATGAGAGAGAAACAGACAGACAGAGAGACAGACAGACAGAGACAGACAGACAGACAGACAGAGAAACAGAGACAGAGAGAAACAGAGAGAGACAGAGACACAAAGAGGGACAGAGATACCTCATCAGATTGGGCTACATGAGGGTTTGTCTTTTAAGGGGGTGTGGTGTAGCTGGCACACACAGGGAATTCCAGCACTCAGGGAAGCAAAGGCAGGATCGGAAGTTCAAGGCCAGCCTGAGCTACACATCAAGACACTGTCTCAAAAAAACAAAACAAGCGAGAACGAGAATGAGGGCTCAGTAGTTAAGAGTGTCTGCTGTTTTTCCAGAGGATAAGGGCTCAGTTTCCAGCACCCATATCAGGCAGCTGACAACTTTATATAATTCTAGGCCCTAGGCCCGGGGTACAGGGTATCTGGAACCCTCTGAGGGCACCTGTACACATGGGGCATACACACAGAGAGAAATGCATGTACATAAATAAAACACATCTTTAGAATATAAGTACATGAACAACAAATAAAAGTTAAGCCAGGCAAGGTGGCGCATGCCTGTTATCCCTACACTGGGAAGACTGAAGGAGGAGACTGCCAAGAGTTCAAAGTCAACTTAGGATCCAGTCCCAACAAAACAAAAGGAAACAGTGGGGGAGGGGGGACACCTAGTGGGGGATGGGTGAGGGAGGGGTCAATGCGCTTGCCACACAAGCATGAGGACCTGAGTTTAATCCCCAGCACCCAAGTAAAAGCCAGGTGTGATGGCCATTATCTCAGCACTGAGGGTTAAAGGAAGGTAGAGACAGGTTAGTCAGTTCAGCAGACTGGTGAACTCCATTCAGGTTCAAGAAGAGAACCTGTCTCAAAAACAGGGGGAAAGTGCTAGACGGGAACGCCCAGTGTTGGCCTCTGCCTCCCCTCCCTGCACACAACGCTATGGGCAAATGCATCTGAATAACACCACACACACATAAAGAAAAAAAAAAAGCTACATAGCATAAAACTTGCAAAGGAGAAAATACACCATTAACATCTTCTAGTGCTGTGACTATCCATAAAGTCCAAATGAATCTACACACAAATATTAGACTGAATCCAAGGCTTTTTGTTTTGTTTTTGTTGTTTGTTTGTTTTTTAGAGACAGGGTTTCTCTGAGTAGCTCTGGCTATCCTGGAACTCACTCTGTAGACCAGGCTGGCCTCAAACTCAGAAATCTGCCTGCCTCTGCCTCCCAAGTGCTGGGATTAAAGGCATGTGCCACCACTGCCCGGCTGAATCCAAGTTCTTTAATGTGATAGTTTGTATATGCTCGGCCCAGGGAGTGGCACTATTTGAAGGTGTGGCCTTGTTAGAGTAGGTGTGTCACTGTGGGTGTGAGCTTCAAGACCCTGCTCCTTGCTGCCTGGAAGCCAGTATTCTGCTAGCAACCTTCAGACAAAGATGTAGAACTCTCAGCTCCTCCTGCACCATGCCTGCTTAGATGCTGCCACGTTCCTGCCTTGATGATAATGGACTGAACCTCTGTACCTGTAAGACAGCCCTGATTAAATGTTGTCTTTATAAGAAGAGTTCTTGGTCTGGTGTCTGTGCATAGCAATGAAAACCCTAACTAAGACAGTTAAGGTCACTAAACTCAAAATAATACAACAACATTGTCAGCATTTCTGCCAGAAATAAGCAGTCAGAATATGAGATTTTTCTCAAATACTACTTTCAATAACATATACTTCCCACAGGGTTGAGGCAGAACGGTCACTTAGGTCCAGGAGTTCAAGACCAACCTGGGCAACATGACCTTATCTCAAAAACAAACAGATAACATGACCTGGAAAACTGGCTCTGTGGTTAAGCACACTTACTCTCTTGTAGAAGACCTGTGGTCAGTTCCCAGCGTCCACATGGTGGCTCATGGCCTATCAAAACTTTAGCTAATTACTCACACATACCCAGAGACATAGCCACACCCATGAATTAAAATAATTCTTCAAAAGAAGAAACCCTTACCTAGCCTTAAGTCTCCTGCTTATCCCCCAAACTGTATGGTTCTGTCTTTTACCTTTAGATGTTCATTATGAAGCAAAGGTCAAGATTAGTGTCTTAGCTCATCACAATGGAGGACATCAACAGCCAACACCCTGCAAACAAAAACAGGAGGTTCCAGACCTGGAGGCCAGCCTGGGCTACATACAGAGACAAAACAAAACATCGGCAGTGCACAGTCTGGCTTCTCTTACTTGTCACTCAGTGTCCAGCCACCACTCAGCCCAATCAGCTTTTCCTCGAAGACCTGCAGTGACGGCGAGGGCTGAATTCCAAGGCACTCTTCTCTCCCCGAACTGGTGACCCGTTATCCCAGTTAGTCAAGTTTTAGAATCAGGGCCCACTTTGTGCTTTGGGAGCGTCTTGGCAACTTTTCAGATGGGGATCAGGACCTTGAGTTTGGCATCATTTTATCAGGCTGAAGTGCTTTAGACGATGCTACATCTGATTTTGTTTGTTTATTTTTGTTGTTGGTTTGGTTTTGTGTGTGGAATATCAAATGGCTTTGGGGAGAATAGATATCTTCACCATATTAAACTATCCTACTACAGGATAGTACATGTCTGCCTCTCTGTCTCTTTTTGACAATTTCTTTGACATCTCTCTGAGTTCTATAATTTTATTTCTAAACACCTTACACATACATTGTTGGATTTTTTTTCTCCGATGGCTCATGTTTTTACTGTATTTGATTATTTATTAAATATGTACTTATTTTAAAAATTAGGCATATGTGTGTGCCTACATGAGTTTATGTGCAGCGAGCTAGTCAGGAACATACAGTTAGGGACTTCAGCTATCTAAAATTATGATTAAAGAGAGTGAAAAGATAACATGTTTGCATTCTGTGTTCAGGAAACCAGGGGGAATGAGCTTGGCTGAAAGGAATCTAAGGAAAGATAAGGCTGGAGAGGATGGTGGGAGTCATAACAACGCGATCAGGTACCTGCCAATCACTGGGGCTGGCAGAGCTGGAGTTAGCCTGACCTGGAGCCTCTGCTCACATGTCCCACATGCCCTATGCTGAAGTGTGTTGTCTACACTGTGCCTACACAGAACATCCTGGCTGAGACCTTCCGCCTATTTCTCTGTCTTCCCTTCAGGAAATCACAGTCTATTCTCATCCACTGTCCACTCTTCCCAAGCCACCATTCGTTCGCTTGGCTGCCTGCAAAGCCAACTTCTCTCTTTACCTACACAGGTCACACAGCGTGTGGGCGTGCAGGATCCATATGATGAAAGCATGTTTGGGAGCCCAGCTCATCTGGTTTGCAGCTCTGACTCTGGCCATCTGGGTATCTTCGCTATTTGCTCATAGCTCTGTATCTGCATCTATAAAATGGGGAGTTCCCAGGATGCTTCTCCGGGCTTTTTTTTTTGGGGGGGGGGGAGTGGTTGTGGGTGCCTAATGAAAATCAAGCACAAGTCCTCTCCCTTAACACAGTGTATGCTGTATGGGCCTTGTTAACTTCATGTTGTGTTGTTGTTGTTAGTCCCCAGTCCTGGCGAGGTGGGGGTGGGCATTGTCTCTATAGAGGCAGCACTCTTGTGGAGTTGAGTCAGGTTGGGTCAGGTCTATTGTCAGGTCATGGGGACCAGAGAGTGGATCCTCTGAAGTGCAGCTGGGCACACAGCCAGGCCGGGCAGGGGCTCTGCTCTCACCCACAGGGGCTGCACCAACACTGGCCCAGGGCTGGTTTCCTGTTTCTCTTATCTTTTCCCAACATGTGCTCTCCGGGATGAGAAACTTTACCATTTGCTTCCTTTGCTTCCCTTCCCTCACTAAGGTCTTTATTTTTCAGATTCCAGTCAAATCTGGCTGCTGGCCCAGAGCCCACGATGGTGTGATTTATCAGCCCTTCAGCTCCAATGCTGACATTTCTGGGTTTAGATGGAAAGCTCTATTGACTCCTCCTGGCTCACAGCTCAGGGACCACCCGCCCCTCCCCTCTCCTCTGCCCCAATACTCTTCCACTCTCTCCTATTCAACCCCATGCCCTCATCCTCTCTGAATTCAAATTCTTTACTCTTTACTTGTGACTTTCTGCAAGTTACTTCATTCCGTTGTCCGTTAAAGTGAGGATAAAGGGCTTGGCTTCCCCAGAGGAAGTGAGAGTGCAGGCCTAGCCCATGGTGTGAATCTGAAGCACACATTAGACATTCAAGAATGCCAGAGGCTTGTGTTCAGAAATGTGCCGGATGGAAACTCATCGGAATCTTTTTGAGGGCTGCAGGGGTGTGACTCAGTAGGGAAAGTGTTTGCCTTCCAAACCTGAGGAGCTGAGTTCAAGCTCCAGTAACGGTATACAAATGCCATGGTACTGGAGAGGCAGAAATGGGAGGATTCCTCCAAGCCAATGAGAGGCCCTGTCTCAAAGGGGGTAGTCAGGGCCTGATGAGCAAGAGATGGATCAGCAGGTCAAAGTGTATGCCAGGCAAACCTGATGGCTTGTATTTGATCACCATATCCCCCAGAGGAAATACAGAGCCTACTTGGGAAGTGTCTTCTGCCTTCTATACATATGCTACAGGATTCGAGTGCCTGCACAAGTACACCACACACACACACCACAGACACACACCACAGACACACACCACAGACACACTGCTGATAAATAATCTTCAAGAGAAAAAATAAGAGGCAGACTGCATTTCCAAGGATGACACTCAAGTTTGTCCTTTGACACACACACACACACACACACACACACACACACACACACACACCAGAAAGCCCACGTACAGGGAAGGGCATGTACTAAACACCTTCTGCAACACAAGTGGCTCTTGGCTTTACCTTATCAGATTCTAATTCTGTCAAAAGTGCATCCAATGCCAGGCTATAATTTCAGTTACCAAAAGAGAGGGAGAGGCTTGAAGGTGATGGTTCTGCAGTTAGGAGAACTCACAGCTCTTACAGACAACCTGGGTTTTAGTCCCAGTACCTACACAGTGGCTCGCAACCTTTCTTGACTTCAGTTCCAGGGGATCCGGTGCCATCTTCTGGCTTCCACAGGCACCAAGCAAGCACACAATGCATAAACATATATGCAGGCGAAGAAAATAATAAAAATAAATAAATAAAAAGCAAGATAAATAATAATAAGTAATTTAAAATAAAAATAAATAATTTAAAAGCAAGAGAGAGAAAAGGAAAGATGCAGCCGCCAGTGGCTACGGGAACCAGGTTCACCTGAGAGGAAGGCTGGAAATGAGAGGGGAATGGAGGGCGAGAGAAGCATGGGGCCAAGCTGGCAGGCTGGGGGAAGGGCACAGAAAGAAGAGTCTTTAGCAACTTCAGGTTATTTCATTATTTTATGTGTGTGTATGTGTAAATGGGTGAGTGTGCAAGTGTGTGTGTGATTGTGTGAATGTGTGCTCATGAGAGTGCATGTTTGTATGTGTGAGCATGTGTGTGTGAGTGTGTGTTTGAATGTGTTCCTGTGATCTAACCCAGGCCAGCAGGCCCTCTGTGAAAGCAGCTCTGCCAGCTGAGCCATCTTACTAATCAACCTTTTGAGATGCAAGTTGAGAGTCACAACGCCAACACTAAGAAAGAAACAGTTAAGTCTCCCTTAAGGATCCCAGATACTCCCATATGTTTTGCTTTCCGCCGAAATCTCTTAGAGAAGCCCACGGCCTGTGCTCTGGCCTGTGGCTGACTTTCTTCTGGGCACTCCTCATTTTTTTTCCCTTGAGATAAGGTTTCTCTGTGTATCCCTGGCTGTCCTGGAACTAGCTCTGTAGACCAGGCTGGCGTCAAACTCAAAGACATCCGCTTGCCCCTGCTTCCTGAGTTGATGGGGTTAAAAACATGTGCTACCGCCACCTGACTTCCTCTCTTTTTCTTTCTTTTTTTTTTTTTTTTTTCTTTTTTTTTTTTTAGTTTTTCGAGACAGGGTTTCTCTGTGTAGCCCTGGCTGTCCTGGAACTCACTCTGTAGACCAGGCTGGCCTCGAACTCAGAAATCTGCCTGCCTCTGCCTCCCAAGTGCTGGGATTAAAGGTGTGTGCCACCATTCCTCTCTTTTTCTTAATCTTTGAATTTAAATTTACACTAAGATATCTTGCATACACTGAGGGTGTGGCTCAATGGTAGAGGGCTTGCCTTGCATGTGCAAGGCCCTGAGTTCAATCCCTAGTGTGACAAATAAAACTAATAAAGTTTCACATATATATTTTTAAAGAAGCTATCTTGCATAAAAATCTCCATTTCATTACATGCCTATCCATCCTGAATTTCTTTTTAGTGCCAAAACCATGAAGCCTGGTTTAGCCCAGGTCAAGATCTCTAAAAATCTAGGGAAACTCAGGCTGCCTCGAGTGACAGCGTGGAGCCAGCCCCCATCCCCTTACCACTGACACCAGTACTGACACTTCCCAAATGGCCCCTGCAAATGAATGATAGTTGAGGGGCAAAGTTAATTTCCTTCCATCCCAAAACACTTATCAAGCTCTCGAAGGAAAAAAAAAAAAAAAAAGCCAATGCAAAGAGACACACAAGCTCATTAGAAATTAGAGAAATGTTAAGTCAAACCAAACCAAAGAGCCATCTTACACCGCCCACCTGGTGCTACCAAGGGCTGGCAAGGGTGTGGAGCAGGAAACTTACACACTGCTGGGGATGCAAATTAGCACCCATCCTTGTAAGAGATTTGGCAGTATCTCCCCAAATTGAAAACCGTACACCCTGTGACTCAGCAAGTCCATGCCCAGGTTTGCACAACACAAACTCACCCATCTATACACAAAGAGTCATGAACAAGAACACACATGCCAGCACTGTTCATAATGTGTGGCAAACAGACCAACATAAATGTCATGATGAGGAGACAGCTCAGTCCAAAACCTGCTCGCAGTTCAATTGAGGGGACCTGAGGTTGGGTCTCCAGCCCATCCTGACAAGATGCACCTGTAATCAATCCCACCCCTGGAGAAGAGATTAGGAGAAGCCATGGGGTTTCCTGGCTAGCCTGCTCCAGATTCAGTAAAAGACCCTGTCACAAGCTGGCTGGTGGGATTTGCTTTATTCAAGTTCTGAATTTGATAAAGAAATTAACTAAATTTAGTTGTGTGGGATGGTGCATACCAGATCAGTAATCTCCTTCCACCATGTAGGTCCAGGGGAGCAAACTCAGGCAGTCAGACTTGGTGTCAAATGTATTAACCTGCAGCCCTCTCAATGGCCTCAAGCTCTAGGTGACTGAGTGATCTTGACACAAAGAAAAGGTGAAAGAGTGACCAAAGAATATTCCTGACATCATCAGCCTTTGGCCTGTGCGTACATGTGCAGACATACATGCGCTATGACACGTATGTGCTGACACACGTGTGAACATGAGCGTGAACTTATACACACCTACACATGAAAAGAAGAAGGAGAAAGAACAAAATAGAAGGAAGACACACAGCCATCTACCTCTGGCCTCCACACATATGTGCACACATGCACACAGGAACACATACATGCACAAACAAACACAATAATGTAGAGTCTGATACCAGATGATGAATCAATAGTGCTATGTTCCTTTTAGATTTATTTATTTTACCTGATGTTTTGCCTGCATGTGTGTCTTTGCACCATGTGCATACCTGGTACCCTTGGAGGTCCAAAGAGGCTGTTGAATTCCCCAGAATTGGACTGTGAGTGCAGTTACAGCTGTGAGCTGCCATGTGGGTGCTAGGGACAAGCCTGGGCCCTCTGGAAGAGCAGCTCTTAACTGCTGAGCCAGCTTTCCAGCTTCCAATGGTGGTATTCTCCTAAAATAGAATATATTCAAGTTGTGACAATGACTATACCTTTACACAACAAGTGAGACTAATGCATGGTAGTGCCATTTCCACAAGGATGCCATGAGATCTAGGTCTTGAGGCAGAATGACACACACTTTTGATCTGCATCTTGAGGCAGGAAGACACACCTTTAACCTGGACCACACCCTCTGCTGGAAGTCTACATAAAGACACGGAAGAAGAAAGGTTTTGCTCTTCGACTGCTTGCCCTCTCCTTGCTAGCACACCCATCCCTTTCCTGGCATCATAGTCTACCTCTCTGGGATTCCAGCAGATACAGAAGGCCAGCTGAGATACCCAGACTAGATTCTTGGACTTTCTGCTCACAGCCAGCCATTGTTAGATTCATTGGACTGCAGCCTGTAAGTCATTATTTCTATAAAAAGGATTTATTTACATTTTCCATGCACTGGTGTTTTGCCTGCATGCATGTCTGTGTGAAGGTGTTGGATCTTGGAGTTACAGACAGTTGTGAGCAGACATATGGGTACTGGGATTTGAATCCTCTGGAAGAGCAGTCAGAGCCCTCAACAGCTGAGCCATCTCTCCAGCCCCTTGTAAGCCATTCTAATAAATTCCCTTTTATATATATATTGTGGTTATTATTATTATTATTATGGAAATTTGCTACAGCCTCTTGTTGCCTTTAAATATCCCAAATAAATGACACAGAGACCTTTAGATTTATAATAAGGCCTAAAGGATTAGAGCTGGTTAGATATCAACCCTCTGTGCTATTTTGTCTACTTCCCTGTCAATTACCCCGAGATGCCACTTGCCATGTTCTACCTGGGGCAGTTCCTACTCCAACTGGTTGGCCCTCATGGCCATGTACTCACAATCTACCTACACCATGGTGACTTCTTCCTTCTTCTTCCTCTCCCCTCCCCTCCCCTCCCCTCCCCTCCCCTCCCCTCCCCTCCCCTCCCCTCCTCTCCTCTCCTCTCCTCTTTCTTCTCTTCTCCTCATGGTCCCTTCCTGAAAACCCCAAGCCTGAGAACCTTTACTCTGCCACATCTCTTCTGCCCAGCCCAGGCTGTAGGCATCTTTATTAACTAATCTAGGATCACTTGGGGGTCAAGGTTTATATAGCATCATTTGGTGTACTTGAGGATCTCCTCATCAGAGAAAACCAGATCTTAGGATGTTGGTATTTAATATTTAAGTATATAGCAGCACCAGACCAACCCCTACACACACACACACACACACATTCCATAAGTTCTGTATATGTAGTAGATAGGTATACAGTCATTCCATAAATTCTGTGACTCTAGAGAACCCTGACTAATGCACCACTGTATTGTTTAGGATGCATGGATATATGGTGTAAGTATACAGAAATGCAAATAGTCAATTTGTATTTTCATATGATATTATAAATTCAGAGATCAACACAGGGGTGGGGTGGGGTGGGGACTGGGGGTGGGGGAAAAGCTACAACTGAAGATGAGTTGATGTAGCTTCAGTTACATTTGTAACATTGTATCTCTTCTGGGAGGTGGGGATAGATGTGTTTAGAATGCAATTCTAAAAACATGAAGTAATGATTCTTCAAATACAAGACAGTTCACCATCATTTTTTAAAATTCAAGACTGTGTAATTAGTCATGATTTAAATCAGTCCACTTTGAAGGCCCATTCTTCTATCCATGATGGGCTGAGAAGACTGCAACAGCACAGGGTAAGCATGGTGTGCTTACAAATACTAGTTGAGAGAAGGCGAGCCTGTGCATGGCCATGGATTGTTCCAGATTCCACTGTGACACCACTGTGAGAAGGATATAAATAGTTAAAATTCCGCTGTTGGTGCTTGACTCCAGCCTGTTCCCCAGAGGTAACCTTGAGCCACAGTCAGCTTCCAGACATTCTCCTGTGTGTTTGAACAGACATAGCAAGGAAATATGAGGATGGAATTATAAATGTGTGACTTGGGCAGCGGTAATTCTTAAGACAGATACAACATGGGATACGCCATCTGTATTTGGTCCATCAATGGCTCATTGATCCTTCCATGTGGTCTGGTTCTACCGCCCTCTCCCACACTACTCCTCTAGCACAGGGATGCACCATGACCTGTAATTTAAAATTTTTGGTTTTGATTAAACAGGAAATATATGATCATATTCTAGATATAAAATTAACTATTTAAGATAATTATATTTATAATGAGAAAAACCCTTTGCAAAATAGTGGCAAAAGTTTTCACAAAATTTCCCACTCCTCTCTGCAGTCTCAGTCTCCTCTCTCTCTCCTTCTCTCCTTCCTTCCTCCCTCTCCTCCCCTCCCCTCCATGGAAATAAACCATTGCTCTACCTAATACATATGCCTCCATATTCATTTACTCCTTACAGAGATAGTGTGCTTGGTTGTTTTGTGGATGAACAGATGGTTCTAAGCTGCATCTAGTGGTCTATAACTTACTCCTAGAGATGTGTGCACAGCATCCCAACCACATTCTGTCATTTAGCTGATGTCTATGTGTGACATGTACCATTGGATCAGCATGGAGCAAGATAGCCAGCCTCCTTATTCCAATGGGGCTTGCCATTTTGGTGGGAAATTCTGATAACAAACATGTAAACGAGTAATACACCTTCAAGTGATTCTAAGCAATATGAA
Source organism: Arvicanthis niloticus (assembly GCF_011762505.2). Lineage (NCBI taxonomy): Eukaryota > Metazoa > Chordata > Mammalia > Rodentia > Muridae > Arvicanthis > Arvicanthis niloticus. The sequence continues at coordinate 125,156,731 of NC_047659.1, forward strand.
ATGAAGTGGGGGTTTTGTGGGGGAAGATTGTTGGTTTTGTTTTTATCTCTGAGTAGTATCTCACTATAAGGACTTTCCTAACTTGAGAGACGGCTTTAAGCCAAGCTACCTGCTTCCTAAATGATATCTGTGTTACGCACTGCTGTCCAAAACCCATCACAGGAACATACCCACACGTCATCAATGTAGGAATGGATAAAGAGAAGGGGGCATAGAAGCTCTTGGAAACTCTGGGCAAAGGGGGAAGTTAAATTGTAACATTTTCAAAAAAAACAAATGGAACTGTAGGTCAGCCTGTTTAAGTGAATTAACTAGATCCAGAAAGACAAATACTGCATGTTCTCACTCATATGTGGAAGCTAGGTGTGTGTGTGTGTGTGTGTGTGTTCACACACTTAAGTCCACATGCCCAGGAAGATGTCTAAGAAACAAAGTATATATGAAAATGCCATAATGAGACCCATCACTGTACATACTTAAAAATGTATAAGAGACTGGGCATGGTGGCTAATATCTTTAATTTCAGCACTCGAGGAGGCAGGGGCTGTGAGTTCAAAGCCAGCCTGATGTAGATAGTGAGACCTTGTTAAAAAAAAAAAACAAGAAGAAGAAAATGCACAGACAAAATGCCCTTATGTAAGTGAACACACATATTTAGGAAATATTGCTTCCTAAGGATGATGCACCAAATGTCTTATTCTGTCCTACTTCAGTTTTTCAAACACATACTAATTTGTGATGTCATTGCCACTAAATAACTATGACCTGTTCGATGCTGAGGTTTATCTAGATCGTTCCTAAATCTCTGCCACAATGAGCTCCTTTTTACTCACTCGTTTCTGTGACTGTTTCTGGGAGCCCCTCTCCTCCAATTGTGTAATTCCTGTGTACTTAAACTTTTGATACAATGTAGGCAGTTATCATGGAAAGTTAAATTCCAATCCTGGATCTGCCGTCATCGCGGCGTACAAACTTTGGGCAAACCCCTACATCTCTTTGGACCTCAGTTTCCCTGTCATGTCTACATTCTCGGAGTCCGCAACATCGAAAGCAGACGCCCCACCCCCTGACTCAGCGGCGACGGACCGGACTTCTCAGCAAGCCCTTCTCCCCCTTTTCCGCTCCTCCTCAGGCCTCGGAAGCAAGCAGCGGGAGGAGAAATAGGCAGGTCCAGGCAGGAGGGCCCGTGGCTGGGAGGGGCCGAGGCGAGCCGGCCCCCTAGTAGGAAATGAGGCAGATCGAAGTAACACTTTAAAAGCCTGACTCCCTCTTCCTCCACGCATTCCCTGGTTTCGTTCCATCCTCCACTCTGCTCCAGCCCCTCCCGGACAGCCTCCCTTCTCTTTCCTAATCAGCAGCCTGAGGAGCCCGAGCCCAGGTGGGACCCAGAACTTCAGCTCCAGGATGTTGACGAAGTTTCTGTCGCTGCTACTGCTGCTGCTGCCTGGCTGTGCCTTTTGTAACTCCGATGGTGAGTTAGGGTTACAGCTCTTGCCTGGGGGTTTTCTGGGGACTTGGTGTATTTGGGAACTTTGACACGATTGTGGGACAGCTAAGCTCACACAGCATGGATCTCTGCAGCTGCTGGGTCCTGGGCTTTGGCTCGTATTTCAAAGACAGGATGAGAAAGTCCAGTTAACTCTCCGGAGAAGGCTTGGGGGAGGCTGGTGGAAGGGACCTGTGGAAAGAATAAGGAGGCGAAAAGGCAAGGAAAGAGAGCACTGTCAGTCTAGGGAAGACAGGAAGAGATATGAAGTGGACAGAATGGGGAGACGCTAGGAAAACTGAGACAGTTTGGTGGTTGAGATGGGGAGGAGGAGAAAGACAGGGGATGGAGCTGGTGATGTGGGAGATGGGGGCAGAAGAGCCAGGGCCAGAAGATCAGACTGCTGGAAGCTCTTAAACAGAAAAAGGGAATTATCACCAGACATTGTCGATGCCCAGCCCCAGCCCCACACACTTCCTATAGCCTCTGCCTCTCACTCAGAGGGGCAGTATTTAGAGTGCCTACTGTATTTTATACATGCATTTATTCGTTTATCTGCCGTGGTGAGCAATATTATCATACTGATCTTACAGAGGGGAAAACTTTGGTCACAGAACAGTTAAGGGTCGTTGCTAAGGTTACTCACACCAGCATACCACACTTGCAAACACAGAAAGCAACTTCTCAAATGCAAGAGGGTGTGTGTGTGTGTGTGTGTGTGTGTGTGTGTGTGGTGGGAGGGGGGCGTTGTTAACAATGCCAATACTGCCAAGGCCCTTTCCTGGGTATAGAAGGCAGATAACCAAAGCCAGTTTTGATAGAGATTTGGCAGGCAGAGCAAAGGCAGCCAAGCAACCTGGACAGGCTCTTCATAAGGGTGGCCAAAAACCAGCATGAGGAACTCCAAGCCATTTGATAAAACTGAACACGTGAGATTCTCCAGAAAATGCAGCTGGCGTCAGGTCACTTGCTATAGACCTCAAACTGGGGCCAGACTCTGAGATCTGTCCTGTGGACAGATGTCCTCTGGGGAGGCAAAGACTTCAGATCGTCAGGTTGGCTTCTTGGTTTGCTTTACCGTCTTGGCCTCAGATTCCCATACACAAGGGGTTAATAATAGTAGCTACCATGTTAAAGCATTAGAAGGAAGGCATGCATAAGTTAATAATGTGTATAAAACAATGCCTAGGGCGTAACAAGCACTTCATGGGCATTAGCTATTATTATTTGGGAGGGGTAGGGCACATCCCAGGAGGGCTTTAAGGGTTTTTGAATCAGATGGAGATCCAGTAAGAAGGGATGAAACTAAGCCCAGTCTGGTGGAGCACAATTTTAATTTCAGCATCAAGAAGCAAATCCCTGAGTTGGAGGCCATCCTGGTCTACAAAACCAGCCCCAGGATAGCTCGGGCTACACCAAGAAGTCCTGTCTGGAAAAACAAACAAAGCAAAAGAATGAAATTGAGAAATGTTGTTCCCCATGGGATGACAGGAACTGGAGTTGGGATCTTATCGGAGGCCAGAGTTTGACAGGCTGGCCTTGTGAGGGAGGGAAGAGCACTGAGGGATGCCTTTTCCGATTGCAGACCTCAGTTTCCTCTTCTCTAAAGCAAAGATAATAACCTCCATCCTCTCCTGGAGGGGTTATTGTGACAATCAAATGGAGGGGCAGGTGGGCGAGCGTTTTATGGGATTGCGACTTTATGGGATTGCGAAAGTGGGCGGCAGGCCTCTGGGTAAGGGGTTATTATCTCTGGCTGTCATCCTGTTCCCTCGATCGCGGTCCTGACGCCGACTCTGCCCTCAGGCTCCCAAAGCCTGCATATGCTCCAGATCTCCTACTTCCGAGACCCCTATCATGTGAGGCATCAGGGCAACGCCTCTTTGGGAAAACTCCAGACACACACGCTGGAAGGCCGGAGCAAAAACGTCACCATTCTTCAGCTGCAGCCCTGGCAGGATCCGGAGAGCTGGTCGCGCACAGAGAGTGGCCTGCAGCTCTACCTGTCCCAGTTCGAAAGTCTGGTGCAGTTGGTGTATCGAGAGCGCAAGGGCAGCGTGTTCTGTGAGTTGGGGCGCCTGGTTGGGGCGGATGGGGGCCATGGAGGATGAGAGGGCCTGAAAAGGGTTGTGGCAGAGCTTGGGCACTAAGGCTAATGTTCTAGACAGCAGGGTTTTCGTGAGGGGGTGGGGTGGGTGTGGTCTTTGGGGCTCTGACCCTTGGAGATTGTTCTGTGTGGTAGAAAATCGATATCCTAACTGTAAGGAACCTCTACCTGGTAGATGATAGATAGATAGATAGATAGATAGATAGATAGATAGATAGATAGATAGATAGATCAGATACTTCTTGGGGCTGGTGTGACCTCTTGGAGCAGACCTGCTTGGGGACCATGTCCCTCATCTTTTCTGACCCCCAAAGTTTCACTGAAGATTCTGCCAGCTCCTTTCCTTCACAGGGCCTTACCCTTCCCTTCATGGAGCCTGAAGCACTTTGCCCCCAGCCTCCAACCACCTCTTCTCCTAGATGTTGATAGGTCCATCCATAGCTCCCTCACAACCCCAGTTCCTCTCAACAACCCGATCTCTTGGATGGCTTGTCCAGGAAACGACCACTGTCTTTCCCAAGCCTCCTCTGCTCCTTTCTCCCACAGTCCCACGTTTTCTTCATGGCTCCTCTTTAAATGGGCTCCAACAATCTAACCCCAGCACTTTCCAGACCCTCTTCCCTGTCCTCAGGCATCCCTTCCTTCTCCCTTCCACTTTCCCTTTGCCCCTGGTGAACATCCTCCAATACCTGGCTCCTTCTCAAGCAAGCACAAAGCTGACCCTTCCCCTCTCTACAGTTCCTCTCACAGTTAGCTGCTCCCTGGGCTGCGAGCTGCCGCAGGAGGAGGGCTCTGAACCCCATGTCTTCTTCGATGTGACTGTGAATGGAAGCGCCTTTGTAAGTTTCCAGCCAAAGACTGCCATATGGGTGGTGACAGGCTCCCAGGAGCCCTCCAAAGTGGCCACCTTCACCCTGAAGCAGCTCAATGCCTACAACCGAACTCGGTTCGAGCTGCAGGAATTTCTGCAGGACACCTGTGTGCAGTACCTGGAGAAACATATCACCACGCAAAACATGAAAGGTATGGGGGATTCTAGCCCTGCCTGTGTGTGTGTGGGTGGGGGTGGAGGGTGACTTCCAGGCAAATAAAGGGGACATGAGGGATCCCTTGAGCAACTAAAGGAGGGGGCTGGAGACTCAGGGGAGGGTCCCTGGGTGACTTCCTTTGAAAGTATAGATGCCAAACTTCAGATTCCTTGGGAGTATGCTCTTAAACTCACTCTCTGCCTGTTCTGCAGGGAGCCAAACAGGCCACTCGTACACCTCACTGGTCCTGGGCATCCTGATGGGCTGCTTCATAATCGCTGGAGTAGCCGTGGGCATCTTCCTGTGCACTGGTGGACGGCGTTGCTAATTATTCTCCAGGCCCCCCGGAGAAAAGGTTGGACTGGTGGGGGCTGGTAAGGGAAGCTGGCAGCTCATATGAAGCCAAACAGACTCCCCCAGCCGGGCCACCGTATCTCAGGAGGTTTTGAGCAACACCTCCGGCAACTGCCTAAGAAGAGTGTGAGGAAGGGATGTGAGGAGGGTATGGAGACAAAGTAACCGGTTTGCAAAGGACTTGAGACCATGCATGCTTTGTGTAGCTGGTCTGAGAAATGGGTGCTTATTGTGGAAATCAGATGGTAGACTTGGGGGAGGCTTGGAGGTCTATGACCTCCCAAAATAGGCAGATTTACCATAGGCATTCAAAACATCTAACTAAATAAAGGGAGTTGTCCATGACCAAAATAAAACATGTGTCCATGTGTGTCCAACTTGGGAAGGGACACTGGTATGATAGGGCAGAAAAAAACACAGAAATGTCACAGTTGTAAGATTAAACAATACGGGAGTAGTGAATTAATAATTAAATATTAAGTTTCTTATTTATGTAAAAGGTGTACTTATGTCTTCTATTTTATTAAAACTTCTGAAAAAAAAATATAGCCCATATCCTTTGTTTCGTTTCCTCATCTGTCAATCACTTTATGGTAACCAGCAGCAGGGTGGTCTCTGTATGACATGTTTACAGATCACCAGTAAGCTGGCACTGTTAGCTGTAACATGTGCTTCATTTGACCTTGTGAGCTGGAAACTCTCTTTACGGTTCCTTCTGAGACACTGTGATTCATACAGACTGTTCTGGAACATTCCCAACCCTTTGCTCCGCTCACCTTGGAGATGCTGCTGCCTGCCTTAAGTGCCTCCTCCCCAACCCCGGCCCCTCTATGGCCATGCTCTGACATGCAGGGCTTTAAATATCTACGTCTGGTGTTTTCTGTGTAGAAAACAATACAATTTAGTATTTAAGAGCATGTATTCAGGGCTGGAGAGGTGACCTGTCAGTTAAGAAAGCTTGCTGTTCTTAAAAAAGACCAGAGTTGGGTTTCTAGCACCTACCATGTCAATGCCTTACAACTGCCTGTAACTTCAGTGCCCAGGGATATGGCGCCCTCTTCTGGCCTCTTGTGGGTGTGCACTGGCAACACACCCACACACAGACACACACACTGTTTTTTAATTTTTAAAAACTTTTTTTTTGGGGGGGGGGGAGGGGCATTCCGAGCAGAGTTTCTCTGTGTAGCTCTAGCTGTTCTAGAACTTGCTCTGTAGACCAGGCTGGCCTCGAACTCAGAAATCCACCTGCCTTTGCCTCTCGAGTGTTAAGACTAAAGGCATGTGCCACCACTCCAAGTTTAAGAACATTGTAAAAGTCAGACTTCAGTTTTAAATCTTGGACCCAGGTATTTAGTGTCTCCAAATTTTTACTTCCTTCATTCACAAAAGCGATAATAAGATATACAAAAAGGATGAGCAAAGATACCTACCTGGAGCAGACCCTGTGGGTATTGGGTAAAGCAATACTAGCAGAATAGTACACGTGTGGTTCAGGAATACAGCGGAGGCTATTGTTCCAAACCCCATATTAACACTAATTTTTCCCAGGGAACCAACTCCAAGGCTTTCACAAAGGCTAGGCAGGCTCCTGGCACCGAACAGCATTCTCCACCCAGCACTGGCTCCTTTTATGTTTTGTTTTAGACAGAGTCTTACTATGTAGGCCAGGCTGGCCTTGAACCTTTGATCTTTCTTCCTCAGCACCCCCAAGTTGTGGATTACAAGAATGCCTACTATACCCAGTTCCTCTTGAACATCTTAATATCTTGAGGATATTCAAAATTAACATGAGAAATTACCTTTTTTCCTCTTGTTCTGTGATTTAAGAACTCTTCATAGGTAAAAGGAATACATCCACATGGTAACAATGGAGGGACCTCAGTGGTAAGCTGTATTAACTTCCTTTCCTTTATTCCCACCTATAAAATTCAAAAGCTATAATATCCGTTCTCTTCTTCCTGCCCTTCCTCTTCCTCTGTGGGAAGCACAGGGGTGTACCACTCAGTTCAACCTCCAGAGGGGCTTGCCATTCAGGGAGTCCAGCCAGCAGGGGGCCCCAAGTTACTTACTTCAGTTCCCAAGTGACCACCTTAGCTGCAGAGAACAATCAGAACAGGGGAGTGCCTGTCCTGTGACTGCCCTCCTCCTGTGCCTGGGCAAGGCAGAGGCATAAACATTCAGCTGTGCCCAATTACTTCAGAACTCCCTGCCAGGCTGTCTAGGTCCATGTGGGATCTACAACGCAATTTGACTTTTTTCTTAACTCCATCCCCCTTCCTCCTCCAGTAAACATCCTGCATCTCCAAACACTTTCTCGGCATCTGCTTCCAGAAAACTCAAAACTCAACACTCATGTACTTGTGCCCCTCCCCCCATGTGTGTGCCTGCTTCCCCAACCCCACTCTTCCCAAATTGAGAAATGACCACAGACGTTTTTAATCAGGCCATGGCAAAAACTTCCTCCTAGAGTCTCTCTTGTCTATATTCTTTTCTCTGTTCTAATTGATCTTACGGACAGAAGTAAAAAAAAAAGCAAAGACCTGAAAAGTCCGTGTCATTTCTGTGTCATTTCTGTGGTGGCTCACAACTATCTGTGATGGGATCCAGTGTCCTCTTCTGGTGTGTCTGAAGAGAGCAACAGTGTACTTACATACATAAAATAAATACATCTTTTTTTAAAAAAAAAATCATTAAAAAGAAGAATAACTGGGGCCTGGAGAGATGGTGAATCACAGCCACCTGTAATGGGATCTGATGCCCTCTTCTGGTATGTCTGAAGACAGCTACAGTGTGTGTGTGTGTGTGTGTGTGTGTGTGTGTATGTATGTATGTATAATGGATAATTCTTTAAAAGAAGATGAATAATACACGCACACACCACACACACACATTACATGACTCAGAAACTTCACTCTTGATATTTACTCAAAAGAATTGAAAAATATATATACGTGAATAGTGATACATAAATGTCATAGTGCCATTGTTCATATTAGCTCTAAGGCAAAAACAACATAGACCATTGCTGCTATATCTTGCTATGCAATGTGCCAAGAATCACAGCTTGTAGACACAATAACTATTTTTGAGGTTGTCTTAATTAATTTTCTGTTGCTATAACAAAATCTCTGAGGCTTTATAAGGAATTTATAAGGAAAAGAGGTTTACTGAGCTCACAGTTTTAGAAACCAGAAGTCCCAAATCCGGCAGCCTCTTCCATGTGTGTATTCTCACATAAGGAAGGTCCTTCTGACTATGTCATGACATGGTAGATGTCATCAAATGGCAGGAGTGTGTGCCAGAGAGATCTCCCAGAGAGAGAGAGAGAGAGAGAGAGAGAGAGAGAGAGAGAGAGCAAGAGACTGAGAAAGACTCACTCTTTTGTAACTGCTCCTCTCACAGGAACTAACCCACTTCAGGATAGCCTAACTCACGTCATGAGACTGGCATGGATACTTCCCCATCAACGTTGTAGCCAGGTCACGCCAGGTCACCTCCCACTAGAGCCCCACCTACTAAAGGGGCTTTTAGTCTTTTAATATCGCACAGGAAGAAACTAAGTTCTAACATGAGTATTGGCAAGGAATTCCATGAGGGTTTCTCGGTGCCTTTGCATCCATATCCAGAAGCAGAAGGCAAAAGATCAGAAATGGAGCCGATAGGAAGAAGGCTCGCCCCCTTGCTTCCTCGAGTCTCCACAGAGAGAAGGGTGACTGGAAACACGGAAGACACAGCAGAGCAGCCTTCATGGCTGGGTGACTGTGGACCAGTCGCTGCTCTGTGGGAAGGAATCTGTGGTTTCTGAGATATCTGCCCACTCTGATCGTCAGGATGATTCTAGTTCCTAACTCCAGATGGCTGACATTTGAGCAAGTCCTTAAGGATCTTTGACATTCCATCCACCTTCAGAGAATGACCTCAGAATGCTTGCCTTAGGTCTGACCACTGACAACTAAAGCCCAGTTGGAGTTTACATGAGAAATAAACAAATCTGGAACATATTTAAACAAGTGACTCCCAAGAGCGTCCTAAAAACCTCCTTCTGGGTGGCCTGGTCCATAGGCCCCCATTTAACATTAAACAAGAGTGTCTTTATTGTACACTTCCTGCCAGGGAGCCTAAGTCCAGATATCTGTATCCTCTTCCTTCCTTCCTTCCTTCCTTCCTTCCTTCCTTCCTTCCTTCCTTCCTTCCTTCCTATGTACATGGTTCACTATGTACCTCTGGCTTGGCCTGTCCTTTGCTCTGTAGACCATGCTGGCCTCAAACTCAGATCTCCACTCGTATTTGCTGTCTGAGTGCTGGGATTAAAGTGCACCATGACACCCGCCGTGTATCCCATGTTTGCAGTTTATTGTGCTGATGGTGGGGTCTATCTTATGGTAAGTATCCTGCTAACAGGTAAAAGGTAAACAGGTAAAAGGGGGGAGGCAGAAATGGATAGAACGGGGTCCTCCTGGAAACACTTCTAATCTTGAGGGAGAAGCACACAAAACAATAGACAGAAAAAGTGATTATAGCTGCCTTCCCAGGTAAGGAATTTCAGGAAGCCACACAGGCCGTCTACAGCATCAGGGCTTGAAGAAACACCATTTCCGCAGGGGAAGAAGGGGAGTCCATTGCTTATCTCTGTCTAGCACAAGAGTTGGTACACACCCGTTGAAAGAATGAGTGATGGAATTTGAACTGATGGGGCAGCACCAAGGCAAAGAGAATCAAAGAGCTGGGGAGACGGCTCAGTGGGTACACACCTGCCACACAAGTGTAAGGGCTTGAGTTCAAATCCTCAGAACCCATGTAAAGCTAGGCGCATGCATCTGGAATCCCAGTGCTCCTACAGGGAGCTGGGGAGTGTGGAGAAAGGAGACTCTTCAGAAGCTAGCCTAGTGTGCACAGCAGCAAAAATAACAACAAAGTATCTCACACATGATGAAGTAAGTACCAGGGATAGTTCTTTGACCTTCATTCTAGCACCATGGTATATCAACACTCACAGACAGACATCATACACATAGGAGGAGAAAGAGGAGGTAACGGAGGGGGGGGGAAGAGGAGGAAGAGGAGGGGAAGGGGAAGGAGAAGGGGAAGCAGGGGGAGGGGAAGGAGGAAGAGAAGGAGGACAGTTCCCCCTACAGTGGCAATGTGTAGTTTGGCTTCGGCGACCCTGGGTTATGGTACAAGCAGAGTGGGAAGTAAAATGACAGTAAGAATCCTATGCTAAGGGCCACGCTAAGTTCCGCAGCTGATAGTTAACTACTTCCTCCCCTGGGAAATAATCCTTATTCATCTTTGTATCTATAATAGTACCTGGGACAGTGCCAGAGATTTGAAGTTAGCCAACAAATCTGAATGAGTGGGACACTTTTGAGAAGGAAGTCATTCCTCTCAATCAATATCATCTCTCATCTATTTCACTTTGAGACGGCAGCTCACTACGTACCCAGGCTAGCCTGAAACTGGCTGTGTAGTCCAGGCTGGCCTTGAACTCACAGAGACACACCTGCCTCCCCTTCCCAGGTTCTGGGATTAAAGGCACATGCCTGACTAATTCCTCATTTGTATAATTACTTTGTACCCATAGAAATACTTTTCTTCCAGTATCTCACTTCACATTTCATTGCTATATCAGACACGTTTGTTTGTAGGGATTAGAGGGTAGGTCTCACTCTCATCTCCCAAAGCTATTGTTTCTCTCCGTTCCCTGAAGTGTTATTATTCTCTTGTCCATTTCCTCGTGTCTCTTCTTGTGTGACACAACTGACACACTGCTGTTAGTCTGTGAGAGATGCCCGACCTCCCAGGAGTTCTCCACTCTACCTTACCCTTTCTCAGGACTTCTATGTGCCCCCCAAATCGATGAAATTTGCACTGGGTGGTGGTGGTGTGCACTTTAATCCCAGCATTCAGGAGGCAGAAGCAGGCAGGTCAGGTCTTTCTGAGTTCAAAGCTAGCCTGGAGTATTTACCCAGTTCCTGGACAGCCAGGACTACTCTGTCAAAAAAAAAAAAAAAACAAAAAACAAAAAACAAAAAAAACCAAAAACAACAAAACAAAAAAAGACGAACTTTGCAGATGCAGGAGCATTTTACCTCATGGGAAACCTGAGGGAGGGTCCTCAAATGTCATGGAGCAGATTTTTATCAGATTGGTGAAACACTTCCTTCCCCCCTCCACCCCCACAGGGTCACACTTTGTAACCTTAGCTAGTGGCTATCCTGGAACTTATTACATAGACCAGGCTGGACTCAAACTTGAGCACACAATGATCTACCTGCCTCTGCCTCATGAGTGCTGGGACACTTCCGTTCTCTACAGTTCTCTTCTCCATAGCTGTTGACTCTTGTTTTTCCTTTCACGAGTTTGCAACCCTTTCCCAGAAACACAAAACCCTTTATTTTCTCATCTCTCATTTTTTGATATGTGTGTTCCTCTCTGTAAAATTCAAGTTCTGTATTTTTTATTTCCTAATTTCCTTAAATCTGCCTCTTGGTTTCTTATTTCCTGCACTTGCAAGTGAATCAGTTCAGGGACTTCACTCAAACTGCATCGCTGTCACACAGAGAACGGGTAGTGAGGATGGAGAATTCTGGGAAACAGAATTAAAAGTTAGTTTAACGCCAGGCAGTGGCGGTGCATGCCTTTAATCCCAACACTTGGGAGGCAGAGGCAGGCAGATTTCTGAGTTTGAGGCCAGCCTGGTCTACAGAGTGAGCTCCAGGACAGCCAGGGCTGCACAGAGAAACCCTGTCTCGAAAAACAAAAACAAAAACAAAACAACAACAACAACAAAAACCCAAACCAAAACAAAAGTTAGTTTAATGTCATTTTCTGACAGCAATTCAGTAACGGAACTGGCTGCTTCATGTGAATAAACATAAGAAACACTTCAAGTTCTGGCCTCTGGAACTGTGCACCCACATATCTCTAGAGACAGTCATGCAGCTTACAAATCTTCTGTGGGCTTACCATCCTTCAGGTGCAAGGCTGGCTGTGATGGTACACACCCTTATTGTCAGTTCTCACTCAGAAGGCAGAGGCTCACAGATCTCTGTGAGTGCAAGGCCAGCCAGGTCTACATAGCAAGTTCTGGACCAGGAGTGCGATATGACAAGATCCTATCTCAAAAAAGAAAGAAAAAGGAATATCCTTTCATTTCAAGCACGTGGTATTTTACTTGATATCTTTCAATTCTGAAGAAAAAAAAAAACAGCAAGCATGTCTTTTTTAAAAGATGTGTTTTTCTCTACTAATGATCAATTTTCTTATAGAACAACAACAACAACAACAAAAAACTCAAGGAGAAAATTTAAAAATTCCTAGAATCAAGTGAAAATGAAAGTACAGCTTATCAGAATCTTTGAGATTTGGTTAAGATCATTCTAGAAGGAACACCTGAAATTTACATCAAACACCTGACTTGATCTCAAGTAAATAATATGATAATCCTACAGGTCTCTGAAAATGAGACTAAGTCACAGCCAAGAGCAGCAGATGGCAAGAAACAATGAAGATCTAGGTGCTGGCCATAAAATGGGGAAATAGAAGAGCAGCCATAGGATTGATCAAGCAAAGAAACAGGGAGGCTTTGCAGGAAAATAAAAATGCAAATCATTATGTTAAGTGTCATAGATCAGATTCAAAACTACAAATGCTTCATGGTTCTCCCATGAACAGAAGCTAGATTTTTGTTTATTTGTTTGTTTTTTCGAGACAAGGTTTCTCTGTGTAGCCTTGGCTGTCCTGGAACTCACTCTGTAGACCAGGCTGGCCTCAAACTCAGAAATCCACCTGCCTCTGCCTCCCAAGTGCTGGGATTAAAGGCGTGCACCACCACCGCCTGGCCAGAAGCTAGATTTGTGTGTGTGTGTGTGTGTGTGTAATAGAGAGAGAAAGAGAGAGAGAGAGAGAGAGAGAGAGAGAGAGAGAGAGAGAGAGAGAGAGAGAAAACTTAAAAGGGAACCTTGAGAGAAGGAAGGAGAAATCTTGTAAGTGCGGGCAGGCAGGTGGGGGGGGGGTTGGGCCTGGAGATGGCTCAGTGGTTAAGAGCATTGTTCTTGCAGAGGGCCAGGCTTTGGTTCCCAGCACACACACCATGGCTGACATCTGTCTGTAACTCCAGTTTCAGAAGGTCAGACTCTGTCTTTCAGCCTCCACCAGCTCTGCAGCTCACTCACGGCACACGGAAGTACATGCGACCAAAACACCCATGCATATAACATAAAGATAAAGAAATCCTTATAGTAGGGAGGGGGTGAGGGTCATGGAGTGAGTGCACACGGCTTGGGAGTGGGAGGAGGGGACAGTTGGAGGAAGAGGAAGGAGGGCAGGAGGAGCAAGGAAGGCGGAGGGGAAGAGGAACAAGGCAGAGCAAAGGACAAAGAGTGTGGGAAATGCCAGAGTCGAGCCCATCGCTCTGTTTGCCAACTTTTAAAAAGGGCCAAAAACTCCATTATGCCAAGTGAAAGAAGCCAAGTTTGGAAGTTCCACCCTGCGTCATTCCTTGACCTGCTGGAAAAGGCAGATCCTTTTCTGAGGCTTCATAGGTGAGGTCAGGGCTTAAGGGGAGAGGCGGGGCTTGTGTTCAAATGACAGAGGATGTTTTTGGAGAGTGATCTCTACATTTTTATTGTGTGGCTACATGGTTCTAACACCATTCTCAGTATCCTACTGTGTTCCACAAACAGAAACTTCACTGGATATAAATTAACAAGCCCTCTCTCTGCATCACAAGGTGCAGTGGGTAGAGGATTAATTTTCAGTATAATTTTGGAACTGCCTGCATCACTGTTAACTGGTCTTTCCCTCACCTCCCACAGGACCTAAAACTTCTGCTGGTGGCATTTATTCCGTTTACTCTGGTTACCCCTTCTCTCCGGGGACGGTCTAGCTCCAGCTGCACTGGGAATGATGTGAAATACACTTTACCATTAGTCCTTCAGTCAGGATGTCAGGTTAACTCTGATCACGGGCTGGTGGTGAGCAGGCCTAAGAGGGGCCAGGGCCCAGCCCGGGAAAGGCGTGGAGGGAGAAGGAGACCTAGAGTGTCACAGACAGGACGCTGGACGCTGCCACAGAAGAGGGTGATGTTCAGGGAACAGGGAGGAACTTGCGACAAAAACACACTGGGTTGACCTCACAGCTTGGCTCCAGACTGGCTCTGGGCGTGGGCCAGTCTCCTTCTCAGCTTTAATTTTCCACTCTTCCTGATCTGTCCAGTCACTACTCACAGCAGTCTCACAGTCCTCAAACCCACGCCCTCTCCTAACTGACGCTACCGACACTGTCTTGTGCAGCATGGCAGCCCCTTTATAGCAGTGTATCTCGACCGATCCAGGGGAAGAAGCATTGGCCTTCCTTTCCAAAGAAGTAAAGAGACCTAGGAGGTTAAACGATTTGTCTGAAAGTCACCCTTTGAAGACAGCAGCCTGGACCCCTTCCATTGCTTATGCTTTGCTGCCCCCTACTGGAATTACACCATAGACACCAAATTGCAAACAACAGTTCTGTAGCGGGCTTCTGTTTATTTGTGTAAAAAGTATTCATTGATAACCTATAGTATGCTAGAGACATTCAGACATAGTCTGAACCCATGGAAAATGGAGCCACAAGAATGATTAGTTAATTACAATTATATGATCTCTGTGAAGTATGAGGTCTAGGGTACAAAATAGGTGTGGCCTAGTCCAGAAGTTCGGGGAATCTTGTATAAAGTGGAATCCATAGGAAAAAAATATTGGCTGGCAATGGGAAGGCTAAGGCGGTATCAAGGGTGCTGCGCAGGGCTCCGGGATGAGCATAGTGGAACCTGGAATACAGTTAAGACCACTTAGGAAGAGAGGAGATTTTGAATGGCAAGAATAGGCACTTGGCTTTGTGTGCTGCAGTTTGGAAATTCCACAAGGAAGGAAAGCACAGCTGTAAAGCATAGGCCAGGTGAGTGGCTGAGCTGAAGATGTTATTGGCCGAGATCTACACTAACACCCCTGGGGATAAAACTTTGGAGCTGTTGTGTGTACAGAGAGAATGCAGGTGGTATTTGAAACTGTGGAGATGGATGGCCACACAGAGTAGGAAGAGGGTTTCTAAGCATCCCGAGAAACCTCTGCAGTTACATTGAAGAGATAGAACCAATGAAAGAAAACTAAAGGGAAGGCCCAGCGAGTTAAGGAAGAACACATGATTAAACAGCTTAAAACAATGTGAGGCAGACAAGATGGCTCAGCAGCTGAAGGTGCTTGCTGCCAAACCTGAGGACCCAAGTTCAAGCCACATGGTGGGAGGAAAGAACTGACTCCCCACAAGTTGTGCTGTGGTATGTTCACATGCACAATTAAATAATTAAATTTTTTGAGACGTAAAAGAGCCACGGGATTGAGAATGACTTGGGTAAAAAGTTCAAGGACAGCTCACCAAAGGAAGTCACAGGGAAGTCCTTTCTTCACAGGCATGTAATATGCCATGTGGAAAAAATGGTTTTGAAGTGGCACTCAGGGGTCTGGGCCAGCCTCAGGGCCTTATGGCTTCTGCACTCACACTGGACCCCACACTGTTTAAATGTTCCATTTTTACCATTTTGAAATTCTTAGATTTGAACTCACTTTGTGGCCAATGATGACTCCGTCTCCCTGATCCTCCTGCCTTCTCCATCCAAAATCCAAAATACTGGAAATATATATATATATATATGTATTTATACATATACATGCATATACTATATGTATGTATATATAGATATGTATATATGTGTGTATATATGTGTATATATGTGTGCGTATATATATGTATATACATGTGTGTGCATGTGCGTGTGTGTGTGTGTGTGTGTGTGTGTGTGTGTGTGTGTGTGTGTTTTGAGAAAGGGTTTCTCTGTGTAGCCCTGGCTGTCCTGGAACTTACTCTGCAGGCCAGACTGACCCTGAACTCAGAGATGCTTCCTCCTGCCAGTCTCCAGAGTGCTGGGGTTAAAGGTGTGCACCACCATCATCACCCATCTACAGGTGATTTTAACAAGAGGCTCTGAGTTCTCATTTTGCATTGGGCCTTGTAAATCATGTATCAGGTCCTGGATGGGAACAAATGCAAGGCAGAGACCCAGGCATGATGGCACTTGCCTGTAATCCCAGCACTCTGGAGGCTGAAGTGGGGGTGGGGGTTGGGGGGGCTGTTGTAAGTTTAAGATTCTGTTGAAAAAAAAGTTCTATTTGTATTTTTTTTTTTTATTCGTTGAGGATATATGTCAAAGTGAGATAGTCCAAGTCTGGGCTAATTGAGGCCCCATTTCAAAAAGAAGAAAGAAGCCAGACAGTGGTAGGGCACACCTTTCACTCTAGCACTTTGGAGGCAGAGGCAGGCAGATCTATGAGTTCAAGGCCAGCCTGCTCTACAGAGTGAGTCCCGGGACAGCAAGGGCCACACAGAGAAACCATGTCTTGAGATCAACAAAAACAAGAAGAAAGAGAAGGAGGAGGAGGAAGAGAAGGAAGAAGAGGAAGAGGAGGGGAAGAAGGAGGAGAGAAGAGGAAGAGGAGAAATGAATGAATAAATAAATTCATGAAGCAAGGGCACAGAGCAGTGACAGAGGGACTGGAGACATGGGTCCACTAGCTGCTCTTTCAAAGACCTTGAGTTTGAATCCCAGTACCCGCAATGTGGCTAATAGCCATTTTTTTTTTTTTTTGAGACAGGGTTTCTCTGTGTAGTCCTGGCTGTCCTGGAACTCACTCTGTAGACCAGGCTGGCCTCAAACTCAGAAATCCGCCTGCCTCTGCCTCCCAAGTGCTGGGATTAAAGGTGTGAGCCACCACCGTCCGGCTGATAAGAGCCATCTTTAACTGTCATTCCAAAGGATCTGACACACTCTCTCTGGCCCCCTCAGGCACTGTACACATGTGGGACACAGGCATAAAATGAAGGCACATAAAATAAAAATAAATTGTTTTTTTCTTTGAAGTTGTCAGTGAACGTTTTCTCTCTCCGCCTGACCCCTAGCTGTATAGCTCCCTGGGAGGAAGTCATTACGGTCATCAGTTCCTTTCTGTATCTTACACACAGACAGAGAAATTGTCTCTTCCCCCTAGTGCATGCTGTGGTGCACACACCCAGGATTCTGCACCTTGGTTTTCTTCCATTCAGTCTTGCACTATAAGTAATAGTGCTATAATGAACTAATATAAGCAGTTGCAGGCCTATACTGCCTGCACCCACTGGGCAGGAGGATAAAACATTGAAGGCCAGCCTGGGCTGCTGTTAGAGTTTGCTTTTTATGGCTGCGATAGAACACTGTGACCTAAAACAGCTTGGGGAGGAAAGAGTTTATTTGGCTTACAATTTTGATTGCAGTCAATCAGGAAGGGAAGTCAGGCAGAAATTCAAGTCAAGAACCTGAAGGCAGAATCTAAAGGAGAAGCCATGGAGAAGTGCTGCTGACTGGCTCGATCCTCATGGCTTGCTTCCTCTGCTTTATTATTCCACCCAGGACCACCTGCCCAGCGATGGTACTGTCCCCAGTATCCTGACCCTCCCACACCAACCATTAGCCAAGAAAATGCCATACAGGCTTGCCTACAGGCCAATTTGATGGAGGGACTTTCTCGAATCTAGGTATTACCCAGGGCCTGCCCTACTTAGCTTCTGAGATCACACCACTATTCAGGGTGGCGTGGCTGCAGACTGGAAATGTTTTTTCAACTTTGGTTTCCATTTCCCAGATGACTCCAGCTTGTGTAAAATAATAATAATAAGCTACATAGTAAGACCTTATTTCACAAAAACAAAACAAAAACAAAGATATACTAATGCTACATTTTAAAAAGTAGTTTCCTAATTTACAAGGTACTTCCTCATCTTAAAGTGGGCACATAGTGCCCCCATTGTGTGCGTTCTTTGTTAATGGTTGTCAGGGGAAACACAAACAGGAATTACCTCCAAACCAGTTGGGACTAGCTTCAAAATCAGACATGGGGGACTGAAGTGGTGGTGGGGGGACGCTCTTCTGACACTGGATATTTAACCCTTTCCTTTCCCCAAGCCTTTGTCCCCCATGTTTTGTCAATTAAAATTTTAGTCTTTTGTTGCTCACACCTTTTAGACGCATGGTCATGATTGCTGTACGTTACATGGAAATCGAGTTTTTAAAATATTATCTGTTTATACAGCTTTGTTTCAAAAGCTTTCTTTTGGTAAGGTGTTTTTTTTTTTTTTTTTTTTTTCCTGGATTTTCCCAGCTAGAATGACATCAGAGGCCTCGGAAGTTCTGGAGACAGATTCCTGAGCTTCACGTAGTTGCTCTGTCTCACGCATGCTCAGTCTTAGCCCTTTCACCTGGAGACAGTCTCACTTCTTTCCACAGAGCAGCTGTGTATCCGACTTAGAGGTCTCAGCCTGTGTTCCAGCAAGCCAAGTTCAGTCCCCCATAAAAAGTAGCTAATGCAATCTGGTATGGGAAGAAAGAAAAGATGTCTGTGGGATAAATAGTTCCAACGGTGACTGGGACCCTCCAGTCTTTTCTCTCCATTCATGCTCCATTTGTTTTTTTGGGGGGGACACCTCAAAATATGCCTTTTAAACCCATCATGTTTGTCATATTGTTACCAGATTTGGGATGACAGCCTGTGCCTCAACACGCCAGATTTGACTACCGATCCTCAATAAACCAACTAGAAAATGCCAAGTAGTGGAAAGCAGAAAAGGTGGGGTTCAATATGGCCACGTTGGGAAGACTTGGCAGGGTGCCTCCCTCTCTCTCTCTCGCTCTCGCTCTCGCTCTCGCTCTCGCTCTCGCTCTCGCTCTCTCTCTCTCTCTCATTTTAATTGGCTCACTGAGGACAGGTGGCCAGGCCTGTCTTCCTGGGCACAGGCTTTGACCCTAAGTTTAGTAACAGCTGCTTAAGATTGTTTATAGAAATTCGGAAATTCTAATGAATGAACAAAGGAACAAGGGCTTGAGCTTTGGTGTCTGATACTTGACTTCTGCTACTGTTCATTCTCTAGAGACGTCATTGGCTAAGTCATTTCCCCATTGCCCTCTCCTTAGAATCCAACATGCAACAGAGTTGCAAGGATTGGATGATACAATGTAGATACATTACTTCACACACTAACATGATGTGGCTGCTTCAAAGGAAGGGAGAGGGAGGTGGAGCCTTCCCTGGGCTGGACCAGCACCAAACTAACCTCATTAGTTTCTTTTTAGATTCCTACTAAGAACTCCGCTTTTGTGGTCGCAGTGATGGCTCAGCAGTGAAGGCTGCTCTTGACAAAAGAGTAAAGTAAGGTTGCCATCTGCAACTCCAGTTCCAGACAATCTGATGCCCAATTCTGGCCTCCGTGGGTATCAGGCACATACATGGAGCACATACATACACGTAGGCAAAACACTCATACATACAAGGTGTTTTACCTTGATTATTTCTCTCCCTCCTTCCCTCCTTATTTCTCTCCACACTTCCCTCCCTCCTCCCTACATTCTTCTCTCCCTCCTCCCTCTCTGTCTTCTTTTTATAACTCACTGGGCATGGGCATGGACATGGGAGCATTCACTGGAGTGTGGGCAATATACCAGGGGCCACAGTCCTGATGAAATTTGCCTCTCCCTAGCCCAGCAAGCATCAAAAGCCAAGAGCTCCTCAGCTAGAGGTGGGGCTCCTCCCCCAGGATTTCTTATTTACACGGTTTCCCTCATTTTAGCTGTTCCTTCTTAGTATCTTCAGCTGGCTCCTCTCTGTTAAAGACTTCAAGCCTGGCTCACTATAACTTTGCCCCCTCTTTGGACACACTTACTCCCTACGTAATTTCGTCTGGTCTCTTGGCCTTAAAAATATTTCTCTTTTGAGGCTCCACTGGATTTCTCTCCTGCGCCGACACCTGTGTAGGAAGAGGCTGCGCGCCACATGCACTTGAGTACCTAATAGCTGCCTCCCTCTTCACACCAGCCAGACTGTGGCACTTGATATTTCAACTCAAGCTGTTCAAGGAATCTTCTTTGTGTCAAAGAGTTGCAACCGCATTGTAGTTGCTCAGCTCCATTCTCTGAATGTGACTCTTCTCTTACACCCCAGAGCCAAAGCTTTGTCAACTCCGCTTTCAAAATCCTTCGAGAACCTAATCACATCTCAGTGTTTCCCCGAGGATTTTGATCCAAGACCTTGCCATCTTGTGCCTGAATGATGGTGATGGCCCACTCGCCGGCCTTTCTGCTTATGGCCTTCCCAGCTATTCTCAGCTCAGTGAAACCAGTTGCTCTGTTAAAGACCTAAGACAGAAGTTGTCCCTTCAATTCTCAGAAACTTCCAGTTGGGAAATCCTCCTAGGACCTCCCTGCTTCTTCCTCTCCAACTACTCTGACATCCACATTGTCCCTTAAACTTGCCTGATGGCTCTTTGCTTTAAAATGTCTCTGCCTGCTGTCTGCTGTGCCCGAATCACTTCTCATGCTTTAACACTCTTCTTTCAGAACTTCACACACACACACACACACACACGCACACACACACACACACGCACGCACGCACATGCACACGTACATATGCACATATGCACATGCACACATGCACACCCAGAATCCTCATTATCTTCTTACAAAGGTCCTCACTAGTTGCTCTATCCACAATTCTTCACAAGGCATGCACATGGGTGTGCGTGCATACTCCCCCACCACACCTCTCAAATTTCAACTCCTAACTCCTGATTTTTCTCAATAATTATTACTATCTAAATACTTATTTTAATTATTTTTCTTGTTGTCTGTCCCCTTTGCTTTAATATACACTTTATGAAAACAGAGAGGTTGTTTTGTTCAGTTTTACATTTTTAGGAGGGGCACACAATTGTCGCAATATGTGTGTAGAGGTCAGAGGTCAACTTATAGGAGTCAGTTCTCTTCTTCCACCTTGTAGGTTTCAGGGATCAAACTTGGACTCATCAGGCTTGGCAGCAGGGACTTTACCCACTGAGCTACCTTGTCCCAAAGCAGAGTTTTATCTGATTTGTTTGATGCTATATTGTATCACCCACAAGAGTATTCATTGCAAAGTTGACACTTACTGAATATTCACTGAACTAAGATCATATATATATATATATATAATGTTTTTCAAGACAGGGTTTCTCTGTGTAGTCTTAGCTGTCCTGGAACTCACTCTGTAGACCAGGCTGGCCTCAAACTCAGAAATCTACCTGCCTCTACCTCCCAAGCGCTAGGACTAAAGGTGTGCACTGCCACTGCTCAGCGGAAAATATTTTTTTAACATATGTCTCTCCTCTATTTAGAGCTCTCCAGTGATTCTTACAATGGAGTTCTTAAACCTTTTGGTCTCGAGAACCCCTTTACACTCTCAGAAAGCATTGATGACCTTAACAAGTTTCTGATACACACACACACATGTGTGTGTGTTCTGTTATATATGGTGTGTGTGTGTATAATTATCTGAGGAATTAAAACAGAAACATTTAAATTTACATATGGCTCTGTTTAAGATGATAACATGGGACTCTGAGGCTAGCCCAGCAGTAGAGCACTTACGCAGCCTACAAGGCTCTCAATCTAGTTGCTAGCACCAAAACTCAGTATATAAATAAGCAATCAAATAACAACAAGATTGTTAATACAGATACACTCTATAATAGTTTCCTAAGTAAAACATAGTGAGAAGACTCGCACTACTCACATTTTAATATAACTATTGGAAAAAACGGGCTTAATAGGAGTTAACTGTATTCCCATGCCTGCTCCCATATAGGCCAAGAAGCTTCTAGAAAAGCGCATGACACTCTCATGAGAAAGTGAGAGTAAAACCTCCCACTCTACATGGCAAGATCCTGCTGGACACTCATAGCCCATCCATCTCACCTCCTGCCATCTCTAGACAATTCATTTCCTCCCCCTCCTACCATAAGCCACTGCTCTCCCCTCTCTGAAGACACATACGGTGTTAGCCTCTTGTTATCTATATTACTGTCTGTCTCCTGAGCTAACTGTCTTCCTCCAGACAGCTACCTACCCAAATCAGTGTCTGGGAATCAAACACTATGTGATAAAGGCATATTGAATTAAGAAATGGGGGGGGGGGGGCGCGTCTCCTCTCCCTATAGTGACTTTCCTACAGACACAGTATTTCTTCATAAGATTACAGATGTCAGTGTGGTAAGTATGATATGATCAAGTACATTACAGATGGGTGTGAACATATGGAAATCTCATAATAAAATCATATTTTGTACATTAAGTACCTACTAAGTTTGTTTATTTTTATTAAAGGTTATGTTGGACATGATGGCGCACATCTTTAATCCCAAAACTCAGGAGGCAGAGGCAGGCAGATCTCTGTGAGTTCAAGACCAGTTTGGTCTACATAGTGAATTCAGTTCCAGGTCAGCCAGTGATACACAGAGAGACCGTTATATGGCCTTTTATATATAAAGTATAGGGCAGTGGGCACAACACACTGGTTTCAGGTTACAGAGGAGTAACACAAGACTCAAGGAGAGGAAAGCACACTGAAGTCAGCCACCAGGCCAGTGCTTGAATCCAGGTTTCAGACTTAAAATGAAATACCTTTCCTTTTTATCCCATATCTGTCTTGGTTGTGAGAGGCTGAGAAGCCAAGCCTTCTGGTGAGTACATAAGAGATTTTTTGAAGCCTTTTAAGCCACTTCTGGTGTCTGTACAGACTTTGCCATCTTCCTTCATGCTGATAAGCCCATCTTAGGGATTTATGATATGTATTGAGTTGCACTTTTTTCTAATTTAAGACTTACTCTATTTTAAATCTATTGTCTGTTCCTGTGCGTATGTGCACAAGAGTACAGGAACCCACAGAAGCCATAGGCATCAGATCCCCTGGAGCTGAGATTATAGGCAGCTGTGAGCCACCCATACAAATGTGAGAAATGGAACATGGTTCCCTTGTAGGAATAGCACAGGAGCACAGGTGCCTTTTAGCTGCTGGGCCACCTCTCCAGCCTGCATCTTATCGGCTTCTTCTTATCATTTACCCACTGCCACCTCCACCCTCCACCCCTCCATCATGGGAGAACATTTAGTTCTGGATTATCAGTAGCAGTTCGTGGGCATTTGGTCTTAAATGCGAAAGAAGGCTCAGTCAGCTCCAATAATTTTCTCTTGGAACGCAACCCCTCCCAAACCTTCCCCAAACAGGCAGTTCGTTATCTTTCTTCAGCGTTTCTGCAATGCTCTGGTTTCATCTCGGCCATAACTTACATAAGCTTGTTTTGTCTCCATCTCGTCCCCAGACTGTGATTTGGTCAGTGCTATCTGCCAGTCTTGCCCTCCTTGCACTCCTGACTGCCAGCTCCTTCTGTCTCTTGGAGACCCCCTCCCCTTTTCCATGGCTCTTTGATATCCTGAAGTTTAGCTCTCTGGGAGGGTGGGGTGTATATGTGTATGTGGGGGCGGAGGCTGCGCTTTCTCACTCGGGCACCTTGGCTGTCAGAGGGAGACATCAAGATGTCACCTCCACTCTCTGTTTTATTTATTTACTCTTTTGAGACAGGGTCCCTCGGTAGAGCTCACCATTTTAGCTAGACTGGCTGACCAATGGGGCCCTGGGATCTTTCTCTATCTTGCCACACCACCAGTGCTCAGATCACAGACACACAACTGACTTTCACATGGGTAGGATGGATCTGAACTCAGGTCTCATGCTCCTATGGCAAACACTATCCACCGAGCCATCTGTCCAGTCCTGCTTCAGTCTTTTGTCTACCCCAGTCTCTTTGGTAGGCTCTTCCTTTGGCTGTCTCCAGATGTGGCCCTTGGCCTTTCGCCCTTTACCCACTCTGCTCTTTCAGCGTTGCCTGCCACACTTTATCTCTTCTCAACTCATCCCTGTGCCCACCCACCTCAGAGACTCTGCAGCAGCTTCTGGTTTCCAGAGGTCTAACTCCCAGCTCCTAGTCACCTCCGCCAGGCTAGTCCTCACCAGGAAGACTCCAGTTCTGTGACAATGCCATAGTCCACCTTCTGCACTGGCCATCACCTCCTTCGATGTCCTTTGTCACCCCTATCCTCTACCATCCTAGCAGACAAAATGTGCTCTGAGGCCAGACCACTCCAGCTGCACCCTTATGAATCATGTATGTTTGGCAAACTTAGTCAGAGCCTCCTCTTTATCCTAAATTGGTTTACGATAACAACCTGTTTCACTCACGGGGCTTCTCACAGGACTGCGGGAGGCGTAATTAAGTGGTGTGCTTAGCCCGGTGCCTGGTATGTAGTAGGCATTCAATAAACAGTACCTACTGTTGTGATCTGCGTGTCCTTTTATGGTGACTATTGAAGTCCTCTCCCAATATTCTCTTCATTCCTCACCCGAGGACGGGACTAACATGAAACACTAAATTCCAAGGAGCAACGGTGTACAGTAGTAGTAAAATTGAGATGAGCCAGTGCTTGCACATAGGTGTGTCTGTGCCTGCTCCACACCTCCAAACTACCAAACAACCACAGTTTACACATTATCCTGTTCAAGAAAACCCCCAGTCACCATCCCGTCTGGAAGAACCCAATTGACAATCCCAACCTTCACCACCTTCACCTTTTCTCTCACTTCCCAGCAGATCTCTGGAGAAACCCTATTGGGACACACAGGTACTCCACACACACTGCCTCAACCCTTCCCGCCCACCCCCGCACCTTGTTTAATTCCAGCCTTTCCTTCAGGGCCTTGGTAGAGCCCCACTGCCCTTCCTCCAGACCCCCTGAGCCAGGACCCTGGAATCCTTTCTTACACTTGGTAGGCAGTATCCTGTTTGTTGTAGTGCTTACATTTTCTTACTAGGTGTAACCCTCTACACCTTGGCTCATGAGCGTCCCTTTTTGCTTTAGTAGCCCTAGAGAAGCCCAGGGTACTGCTGGTGTTCCTTAGAAGGTGTTCCATCAATGTGGGACATTTAGGGGATGGGTGATCACTCTCCCTCTGAGGGGTAAAGGAGCGACCCCAGTGAAGCACTGCCCAGGTCTGGTTTTTTATTTTTATTTTTTATTTTATTTTTGTTTCTCAGCATCACGCCTCTAAACCTCTGAAACCCCTTCTCCGATGTCAAGCATTTCTTAGCTCATTCTCTTCCGACCCAGGTGGTCTCCCCAGACCCCTTTTCTCCAGTATCACGCTTCAGCCCTTTCCCCCCAGGGCTAGCCTGGGGTTACAGACCCCAGGCCCGGTCAGCCGCCCGAAGGCCAGCATTATTTATCTGGCCTCTCTACCCTCCCTCGGGGTTGCCCTCTTTGCACCCGGCGCCTGGAGCGAGCGCCTCCCGCAGCCTCGCCGCCGCCGCCGCCCGCAGGTCCCGCTCGGGCGCTGCCCCCGCGCCCCTGGCCGCCCCTCGCCGGGGCGGGGCGCGCGGAGGCGGGGGCGCGCGGCGGCCGAGGCGGCGGCGGCGGAGGCAGGCGGGCCAGGCGCGCGTCCGCGGCGCCGTGACTCGGCGGCTCCGCAGCGGCTGCAGCGGGAGGACCCGGCCGGAGCCGCCGCCGCCGCCGCCGCCGCCGCCATCGCAGCCGGGCGGCCGGGCCCCCGCCGCCGGGATGCCGAGGAGCCGGGGCGGCTGCGCTGCGCCGGGCCAGGCCGCGCGCTGGAGCGGCTGGCGGGCCCCGGGGAGGCTGCTGCCGCTGCTGCCCGCGCTCTGCTGCCTCGCGGCGGCGGCGGGGGCCGGGAAGCCGGCCGGGGCGGACGCGCCCTTCGCCGGGCAGGTGGGCAGGCGCGCGGGGTCGGGGCCCGGGCCGGGGCCGGGGCCGGGCAGGGGGCGGCACCGACCGGGCCTCGTTCGGGGGGCCTGGCGCCGGGTCAGCGCGAGGGCCGGGCGGGGCCCGCGAGCAGGGCTCGGTTCAGCACCGCGGACAGGGGCGGCGGGCGGGGGCGGAGCGGAGGGTCCGGGTGGCCGCGGTGACAGCGGGGCGTGTGGCCTGCAAGGCTGTGTGTGAGGGAAACGGTACGCCTCGCCTCGGAGTAAATAGTAAGCGCAGCCAGTGTGTTGTGGGCAGAGGAGAAGCCGAGGATGTTGGAGCTGGAGAAGGGGGAGGGAGGAAGGCGAGGAAGGACCGGATCGCTGTCTTGGTAGCTGAAGGGCCGCCGGGATAGACTCAATCAGCATGGCCCCACCGGGCAGAGCTGAGGCCAACCGACAGTGGGGGTGGGGGGTTGCAAGAAGGCACATTTCGGCCCAGTGCAGGAAGTTTGTAACAATTGGAGGTGCTCAGCCAGCCCAGGAGGCGGTGAGCTGCTCATCACTGGCATGTGCAAGTCGGAGCTCCAAGAGGGGATTGGATGGATGCATGTATAATGCCTGCATGGATACATGCATAATAACAGTCGTGCACTATGGGCCAGACTTGGCGCTATGTTTGATAGGATTTTGCTTATTTAACCCCAGCATGAATTCTGTGAGCTTGTTGTAGCACCTGTCCCCATTTTACAGATGAGGATAGAGACCCTGAGAGCTTAAGTAATTTGCTCAAGGTCACAGAGCTAGTGAGTTGACTCTAGTCTGTTCATGTTGAAGCCAGGACATTATGTTGTATGGGGTCGGGGACAGTTGTACTAATTTCTTTACTGTCTGCCAGCCTAGAAGGCAGCAATTCTAAAAAATAATGTTGAACCAGTGTTAACGTTGCTGGAGGAAATTGGTGATTGCCTGAATTATCCTGAGAGAAGTGTGTTTGTTAAGTAGACATGCTGTTTAGAAGAATCTGCTAGAACAGCAGTTTTTAACTGGGCAAAGGACTCAAGGGACCATAAATTCTCTGAAATTTCCTGCTAATTTGTGTTTATATGTGAAAAGTGTATGTTTTCTAGGAGGGAAGCTCCATATTTCCTCAGCCTCTCCAAAAATGATGTGTTTAAAGAAAATTTAGGATGTGTGAAAGAATCCTTTGCCCAGCTGATAGTCTGTCTCTTAAGGGTTCATAATTGTTAGCTGACTTTCAATGAAAACTTTCTCTAGTGTGTGGTTTTAGCTCTATCAAAGTGATGTGATTCATGGCTTTCTATTGTAGCAAAAGTAGGATTCTTTCAGACTCCCTGAGTGTGTGCAGGTAAGGCAGAAGGGTCTGCCCTGGGTTTAGGATGTGTGGGCTCTCGCCTGACCTTGGTCCTGCTGGCTTTGTGACTTTGACCTCTGAAGATGGAGCTGAGTGAGCTCACGCCTGTGGTATTTCGCACACTAAGAGAATACAGTTTGCTTAGATGTGTCAGGATTTGAAGGGAAGGTTCTGTATCCTAACAGCCTTACAGGCTTCGATTATTCCACCTCTCCCACCCTTCTCCATTCCCAGCCTAAGCTTTCCCATCATGAAGAGACACTTCATCCTGTTTTGTTTGTTTTGTTTTTTATCCTCTGTGGATATCTGGAGGAGTTCATTTTCAAACCGACTGCTGTCTCCAGATGTGGAGTTCTTTCATAGAGAAAGGATACCTTCTTTTATTCTCGGGTCCTGCCCTGTTACTACTCACCCCTTCCTTAGATCTCCTGATCAAAGCATGTGTGGCCACAGCCCTTGGGAAACAATCCACAGAGTACCCTGATCCCTTTCACAGGTCAGAACTGATAGCCTGGAACACAACACCTTGTGTGTGGATTACTGTTATCTGACTGCATTGACTTACATTTCTCTACATTGATGTCCCACTGACATCTTTCTGTCCCCCTTCTCCCCGCCCTTCCCCCACTTGGCATAGCATTTTCTTACCTGAAAGGGTTTAATATGAGCTGCAGCCCGGAAATTTTCTCTTTGCTCTACTTTTTCTGGATCACTTATAAAAAATTAAGTCAGCCATGTCCCGGCATGGTCTCTTGGGGCCCTTGGACTCCTTATCCTTTCCATTCAGAGAAGTAATGTGTTCTCATCTGGTCTTTCCTATCCCTAAGTGCATTCTCAGGTCTTGATGGAAGCATGACCATTCCAGTCCATTTAAAATATCTAATATAATACCCAAAACTCTTAGAAATTATTGAGGTAATTTACATCTAATTATCCCTCCCTGAACACTAGTGGGTGAGATGACTGGAACCTTATCATTGCTTTTCAGCCCACAGATAATGTTGCTTGCTCCTCTTTCTGTCTTGAGGTCCCCAGAGTCCGACCCCTCCCTACCTCCCCATTAGCAGGCCGTATCTCCCACTGTTCATAGATAATGCATCTCGACTCCAGACAAGCTCGCCTCTCATTTGTCCTAAGACAGTCTGCAAGGGTCCCCCCTCCCCTGCCCTCCCCCCCACATGGTCCTGTGTTGTTTACTGCTGCACCTCCGCCCGTACATCAGAAACCTTCCCTTAAGGTTCCCGATCACACTTGCCTCTCTGGGAAACCCCCTCCCTTCTCCCAGCATCATTTATTCCTCTCAGGGGAACACTGAGAGGCAACCCCAGTCACTGTGCCATTTAATTTTTTAAAACACACATTGTTTGGGAAGGAAAACATTGTGGATCTTAGGCAGGTTTCTTCCCCTACCAAGATCTAACACAACTTCCAAGTTTGGACACTCATCCGTAAGCATTCTGTTCTTTATGTCCAAGGCTCACTCTCATCTCATCTCATCTATAAGCCTATTTCATGTATAGGCTTATAGGTTTCAACGTCCCTTCTAAAACCTTTCTTAGGGAACAGGGAGATGGCTCAGCTGGTAAACTGCTTGATGTGTAAACATCAGACTTGAGCCCACTCCCCAGAATCCATTTCAAAAGCCTGGGGTAGCATCCATTTCTTACCCCCATGCAGGGTGGGGAAGAAACAGTGTCCCTGGGGCTTGATAGCTAGCCAGTCTATCCTAATTGTTGAACCTCAGCTCTCTCTTTCTTTCTCTCTCTCTCTCTCTCACACACAAATGCAAGTGTGGGCTCTCTCTCTCTCTCTCTCTCTCTCACACACACACACACACATACTCACAGGCACACACATAGGTAACACCCCCACCCCCACCCCCACACACATACAAATAAAGAACTTCCCAGAGGGGTGCGTTGTCTGGGCTCCTTTTCCTGGACCTGGGGCTCACTCCTCTGGTTGTAAGCAGTAGCTTCACAGTTCACCTTTGAGTTCTGTCATTGGATGCCATCCAAACAGCAGTGACAGGCAGGGAAGAGGGATTGGGAGGCAGCTATCACCATAGCAATCGCCAAGTAAACACACAGCAGCACTTCACAGTTACTTCTTCAATTGCCTTAAATGAGGTGTCCAAGGGCATAGACCTTGATTGCCAATGATTCAAACCAACTTGTCCCTGGCCTCCTGACTTCTAAATTGAAAGTGTTTTTCTTTACTATCTTTGGCTTTTGATTTCCTATCTCTTGTCTTTCATTACCAAGACAGAAAAAAAATTTTTTTTGATTCAGTTTGGTTTTTGCTTCTGCTTTCTGAAGTGCTTCTTTTGTATTTTGTGTACGGGGTGGAGGAGGAGTGCTACCAAGTCTCTGGTTGGCTTCTTGCCTTTGGTGTATTTAAAGCATTCCTTTTCTCTTAGTACTAGCTAGGGAGAATCCCCATCTAATTTTTTGCCCTTCCTAGGTATAATTTGATTTTGAGGAAAATCAGAGTAGACAAAGCTAAGCCAGTGAGCCCAGGCCACACGAGTAACAGAGTGTGACTCTGAGACTTAGGGTGTAATCCGGTTTTGAGGGATGTGCTCTGAGCAGATGGAGAACACTCTCTGGTTTGTACCTGCTGTCAAGGAGGTTAAGAGCTCCAGATGAGGCTGAGGCTGAGACAGGTCTATGAAGAACTTCCCAGAGGGGTGCGTTGTCTGGGCTCCTTTTCCTGGACCTGGGGCTCACTCCTCTGGTTGTAAGCAGTAGCTTCACAGTTCACCTTTGAGTTCTGTCATTGGATGCCATCCAAACAGCAGTGACAGGCAGGGAAGAGGGATTGGCACAAATTCCCACATCCCCTCTGCCTTCAGTATCCTTGTAGCTCCCAGTATATCCCACTCTTGTTTGGGGAAAAAGAGCCCATTAGAAATCCTCTCTGCTACATGAGCCAAACCTGTCCTGATGCCTTCTTGTGTTACTGTGGATTTTCCTAACAGCCTCTGGTTGTGTAAGGAGCTTCAAACTTTCCAGGCACTGTCATGTATGTGGGGTCCTGGCAACAGCCTCATGAAGGAGCCAAGGAAGATGTGCTCACCTTATGGATGAGTAAACAGGGGCTCAGAGCTTCCTCTTCAGCTCCACCAGGGACCCACCCACATCTAAAACACACTAAGGGGGCTGACTCTCTATCCCTGTGCTCAGTGCACTCCCCTTTGCTCAGAACTGCCTTGCCTCTGCATTACTGAGACCTCTGTTTTCTGCTGTCAAGCATGTCCCATGCCAGATCTTGAAAGATGACAGTTTAAAAATGAGCAAGTTATACTCCTGGACATAAACCCTAATTGTATCAAAAGACTTGTGTTAGGAATTGCAGATAATATGGAATCCGTGAATTCCCAAATGAGGAAGCAGGCCGAAATCACCATCCCCTCAGTGTCTGACACCTAACAGGATAAATACTTTTAATCTCTGTGTCTATGGTCAAGTATTCAGGAGTTCTCTTGAAGAATACATGTTGC